>NC_054536.1:59542675-59797675 GCF_017654505.1 Polyodon spathula | reverse complement strand
CACTAAAGACTCAAAAGTTCATTGGCAAATATCCTAATCTTTAAAAGAGGTTATTATTACTAAAGGTGCCTCAACTAGCTATTAATTTATTTTTCCTTGGCAGGTTATAAATACTTTTGAATTAGCATTTTTGTAGACATCTATTTATTGTAACTTTTTTTCTTCATCCACAAAAGCAAAACTTTTGCTACAAAAGATTTTTTCTATAATTATTTAAGAAATTTCTCAAAATTATACATTTCCATTGGAGTATATAAACTTTTGACTAGAACATATATACATATATACGCACACAATTTTAATAAAACCCCTTAAGGTTCTATATGAATTTTTATTTGTTTCCTCATGCAACCTGTATGCTGTCAGTTATGGTATATTTTAATTATAGACCCAAATATAATGTTACCCTTGATTTAAATCTCTGCAATCAATATCAAATCACACATTTATAGTGTGAATACTATCAGTAGAAATTATATTAACAGACTATTTCCTGTTTTCAACTAAACTGTATATTTTGTGCAAACAAACCTAAACAATTATACACAGGCCAATATTTTGTCTAATATTCAGAATACATTTGCACATGTCTTTATTTGCATATGTCTCTTCTGTTTGTGTAAAAATAAAATGATGACATTTGTGCATTGGATTAAGACTGCAAAATAGGGTTATCTCATTGGGATTTATATTATTTAAAAGAAGTAACAAATATATACATTGTTATAACAGGTGGCTCCAGGTTGGGACAAATCATTGTGTATGCTGGTAGCCATTGGTGAACTTTTATGCTGGCCAACATTTTCAAATGGGGACAATATGAGGAGACACTTGAAACAAAAAGTACATTACCTACAAAAATTAAATTATAGAAATTTGAAACACCTCAGTGGAACGAGACAATTTAAATGCCAGAGAACAAAATCCATAAAACGCTGGGTTTATTATGTTCAGGTGGCTGGGGTTGATTAGTTGATTAGGTTGATTAACGATCAATCAGCGCCCAGCCACCTGATATAAAAGGAGGCCTCTGCTTCTCATTTGGAGAGAGGGAGCTGAGGAAGCTTTTTTTTTTGGTTGTTTGGAGAGCTTGAATCCAGTGAAGGCATTGCCCAGCCTGGAAATTGTTATTTTTGTAAATTTTGCTTTTTGTCTTTCTTTGTGTTTAAATTGTTTTGTTTTGGCCCTTGTGCCCTTTCATTTTGTGTTTATTTATAATAAAATAGTTATTTTTTTGAACTGCAGTCTGTCTCTGGGCCTCTATCCACTCGCCAGCCTGCCACATTTGGTGTCAGAAGTGGGATAGCGCCACCTAGAGGCTCAGAGCAGTATTTTTTTTTTTTTTTGTTTTGGTGGAATTTTTGGGATAATTTTTTTTTTTTTTTTTTTTTTTTAAATGGGAAAGAGCAGACAGCGACAAAAGCAGAAAAAGCAGCAGCAGCTGAAGAAATGTAAGCTGCTGCAGCCACCACTGGAGGACCCGGCCAGCCTCTTCCCCTGGTGTTCCTGGTGTGGGAAGGAGGACCATCGTTGGCGGTCCTGCCGAGATGTGCCACCGGCAAACTGGTGTGGCCGGTGTGAGGAGGACGGCCACAACTGGGCAGGATGCCCCTACAACCAGGCCCAGGAAGAGGTGCCGTGTTCACCCCGGGCATCAGGGGCCACCCCACTACCTCCAGCACCACCACCTTCACCACCTTCACAGGAGATCTGGGACTGGTTGATGCACCCTGAGGCAGACCTCGTCCACGATCTCCCCATAGTTATCAACACGCTGTGGCGTCGAGATGGGGAGAGGTGGGAACAGTGGGAGGAACAGCACCACCCGGCCTCCTTCCCAGAGGTTGCCCTCATGGTGGTTAATTACCTGGCGGTAGACATGGGAGATGCCCCGGTCACTCCAATAAAGAGGGGTGAGCCGCCTTCCCGAGAGCCAGAGAGGGGTGAGCCGCCTTCCCGAGAGCCAGAGAGGGAGGAGGATCTGCCGTCGTCCCCAGAGCCAGAGAGGGGTGAGGAGCTGCCGTCGCTCCCAGAGCCAGAGAGGGGTGAGGAGCTGCCGTCGCTCCCAGAGCCAGAGAGGGGTGAGGAGCTGCCGTCGCTCCCAGAGCCAGAGAGGGGTGAGGAGCCGCCGTCGCTCCCAGAGCCAGAGAGGGGTGAGGAGCCGCCGTCGCTCCCAGAGCCAGAGAGGGGTGAGGAGCCGCCGTCGCTCCCAGAGCCAGAGAGGGGTGGAGGAGCCGCCGTCGCTCCCAGAGCCAGAGAGGGAGGAGGAGCCGCCGTCGCTCCCAGAGCCAGAGAGGGAGGAGGAGCCGCCGTCGCTCCCAGAGCCAGAGAGGGAGGAGGAGCCGCCGTCGCTCCCAGAGCCAGAGAGGGAGGAGGAGCCGCCGTCGCTCCCAGAGCCAGAGAGGGAGGAGGAGCCGCCGTCGCTCCCAGAGCCAGAGAGGGAGGAGGAGCCGCCGTCGCTCCCAGAGCCAGAGAGGGAGGAGGAGCCTCCGTCGCTCCCAGAGCCAGAGAGGGAGGAGGAGCCTCCGTCGCTCCCAGAGCCAGAGAGGGAGGAGGAGCCTCCGTCGCTCCCAGAGCCAGAGAGGGAGGAGGATCTGCCGTCGTCCCCAGAGCCAGAGAGGGGGTGAGGAGCCGCCGTCCGCTCTCAGAGCCCGAGAGGGAGGAGCCGCCGCCGCCGCTCCTCAGAGCCCGAGAGGGAGTGAGGAGCCGCCGCCGCTCTCAGAGCCCGAGAGGGAGGAGCCGCCGCCGCTCTCAGAGCCCGAGAGGGAGGAGCCGCCGCCGCCACTCTCAGAGCCCGAGAGGGAGGAGCCACCGCCGCCGCTCTCAGAGCCCGAGAGGGAGGGGCCGCCTCCGCCACCAGAGGGAGCCGGGCCGCAGTCGCCGCCTCCGCCACCAGAGGGAGCCGGGCCGCAGTCGCCGCCTCCGCCACCAGAGGGAGCCGGGCCGCAGTCGCCGCCTCCGCCACCAGAGGGAGCCGGGCCGCCGTCGCGCGTGCTACCTTGGAGATCCGGGGCCCCCTCAACCAAAGAAGGCTTGGGGGCTCCGACATCAACCCCGCCCACCACCACCCACCATAACAGCCCACCCAAGGGACATAATTGGACTCTTGGGGGGGGGGGAGTTGGCCGATTGCGGCCGGTGTATGTTGTACATGGGGGGAGGTGTGTGGCAGAGCAAAGCTCTGCCCTTTAAATTGGCAGGGATGGGGTTAACTTCCCCTACCTGCCTGGGTTTATTATGTTCAGGTGGCTGGGGTTGATTAGTTGATTAGGTTGATTAACGATCAATCAGCGCCCAGCCACCTGATATAAAAGGAGGCCTCTGCTTCTCATTTGGAGAGAGGGAGCTGAGGAAGCAGGTTGGTTTTTTTTTTGGTTGTTTGGAGAGCTTGAATCCAGTGAAGGCATTGCCCAGCCTGGAGATTGTTATTTTTGTAAATTTTGCTTTTTGTCTTTCTTTGTGTTTTAAATTGTTTTGTTTTGGCCCTTGTGCCCTTTCATTTTGTGTTTATTTATAATAAAATAGTTATTTTTTTTGAACTGCAGTCTGTCTCTGGGCCTCTATCCACTCGCCAGCCTGCCACAGGAACTAATATAAGCGCTGCACGGTCTCTGATTAAGGTATTTACGTTACCTTGATGTATGGAATTACGGTCATTGATAAAAAAGACAACGTATTTTACCGTACTCACGCCACATATGTATTTTGTCTTGTAACTTGATATAACACCGCTTGGCGACAAGGGCGTCCGTCCCCAAAGGAGTGTCCGCCTCCAACCTGTACTTGGGACCTGGAAGCACTGAATCGTAGCGCATACGCTGGTATGACGACATGTTTCTCTTTGGCCGAAGGAAGTATAAACTGACCCACTGGCTGATCGGAACGGCGATAGGGACACGTACGATGTTATGTCAAAATTAGTTTACGGTCCCTTTATTGATATATTTTAAGGTCCCTTAACTTGTGTAAAGAAATAAAAAAGTCAAATTACAGTCTCTGTCGACCGATTTTATGAGACAATTGAGGAGGAGTAGAAGTCAATATAAGACTAAAAAGTACAACTGGTTATACACCTAAAAGGTTTAGGTCTACGTTTTCTACTGTTGCTTCAGTTTCTTTGACATTTTATTTAGGGTAAGTAAGAGATATTTTGAGAATTTTTTTTTTTAATTATTCCCTGGGCATGATCAGCTACTACTAGTCGACTCGAGTCACCGGAGTAACCCTGCAGCACATATCATTTTTAAAAAGCTCTGTAGTTCATTTAAACCCCTCTGTGCCGTAAGGCAGCACAGACACCGCAACTCTTCTTTCATCCCTTGTTGATGTTGGGGTGAGGGGAATCTACTTGCTTTAAAGGTTTTTTCGTTTCTTAATTTTCTTTAAGTTGGCAATAGTCATCGCTTCTGAACTGCAGACAATGCAGAATTAATTTGGAGTGATAATTCCCACTATTCTACTTTAACTTGACTGGCTGATGCACGTTACTATGGAAACAAGAAAAAGGGGGCTGGTTCCACGAAAGGATTGGTTCTGCGAGATGAACAGGGCGGTGCAGATTCTGACAGTTAAGCAGAAAGCCTTTATTACAGAACCAAAGTTCTGTTGAAATATACTGTTAATGCTTAGTCACCAACATTGCGACTTTACTGTCAAATCTACTCTCCATATTAAAACTGAAGGTAAAATTCGGCGACTGGGCGATCTGATTTGAACCACGCTGGGTGGCTCTGCAAAAACATGTTTGACGGTTCATTATCAAGCATTCTGACTTATGTAGGTCATTACAAAAGCTATGTAGTAAAAGCTAGAATGCTTTGAAGATCTGTTGTCTTCAAAATAACTTCTGAAAACTGTTTGTGTACTGTTTAGAACTTACTCATTAAAATGATTAACTATGGCAACTATTTTGTATAGTGTACATACATAATAGAATAAATTAATAGTGTATTAAGTGATCATATTGAATGTGGCACATCAATTAATCTTGAAATGTACAGGTGACAGTGAGTGATTGTGCCATGGTTGTCATAGACTATGTGCCACTTGGGAATTGCAGGCAGGCAGGCAGGCAGGCAGGCTTCATGAGTTCTATCCTTGAACTAACTTCCAAATGGATTCAGGTGCTTTTATACAAGTGGCCAGGTTAATTAGCAATCAATTAAGCAATTAAACCTGACCACATGCACCTGAATTTCCTGAGCTGGGGTTGTTTACTCCATCTCAGGCAAACTAAAAAGCCTGCAGTTCATATTGTGCAGTGTCTTCATCCTGCCACAGCTCTGTATAGATTACATACAGTAGATTACATCTGGGGAGCACAAGAACAGCCTTGCATCCTGAGTGTCATCTATAAATATCTAGATTCAAGATTTGTTTCACAGGTTTGCAGCTTGACTTAAAGTACTTGTTTTCAATGACAATTCGTGTTGATCATTGCTCTTAATGTTCTTGACAGTGCTGAAGATAAAAATTAACTTTGACTTGCCTCAGGCTAGCACCATATTGACAAGTGGGAAAAAACCTATACTGTCATAATATATCAGTGACATTTTCAGTGATTGTGCCTGACCTTTGCTTCAGTAATTACACCACTGTTCTTCCTAATCCTTTTTTTTTCTTATGCTTTGAACATGAACATTATGGTCACCATTGTATTGTATTGAAAATCCATTGGTTATTTGTATATTCCAAACTGAAGTATAAAATACAAGCAAATAGCCAAAATGTCGTTAAAAGGACACCATACCATAACAGTACCACCTCTGAATGGACTTCTTTCCCCAGGTGTTGCAGTGGTCATGTGCCTAGACGTCTCAAAACAAGTTGATTTCATACTGTTAAGTTATACTGCAGAAACAAAATAAAAAAGCATGCCAGAGAGAGGGAGGTTAATGCAGTAAGCAAGCCCAGAAATAAAATGAAACAATCTAGTTGAAGTTAAATAGAAGATTTGTTTTTACAGTGGGCTGTGTGGCTATGTATCGACTAACTAATCAAACCTCCCATTAAGACATATCTATTAGTTACTTTTATATATTTAAATGTATAGCATGGGCTTTTTATGCATGAAAGCAAAACTGCTATCATGTGAATCATGCGTGTGCTGCTCGTGGCAGGTTATCGTTCAGTAGAGCACCTTCTTTACTCTAGCAGTGTATCATTAGTGCTACAAATCTGCACACCTATCACAATCTCCTTGACTTTGGCTCAACTAGAATAAGGTCTGGAAATGTGAGACTTTACATTCCATTAGAAACTGGTTAGCTATGATTCAGACATGATTTAAAATCTAGCACCTCCGTTTGTGGCTATTTCATTCTTGACATAATCATTCTTCAGCGGCAGTAGGTTTGGGTTAGGCAGCTAGCCTGGGATTTGAATCTCATTAGGCAAGTGAAATGTGTTTGGTGGTCCTCACTTACCTGTAGTCGACATTACTAAAAAAATATCATACATACCAAGCTATGCATCATATCCCAATGCCCAACTACCACAGTTTGGTTCCTCAGATGCTGGTCTCCCAGGCGTCCAGTAGCTAAGCTGATTAGTCTTTTAACTATGTTGCACCTTTGCTACAGGTTCTTTGCCAAGAGGTACTACTCTATATTAGGTGTTCTGCTACTCTTTCTGTGTTTAAACCTAAACTACACCTTTTTTCAATAGCTTTTCTTTCCTTATAACTCACGTTATTCTATATTACTCTGCAATGAGCCCCAGGTTGTCTCAGCATGATAAGAAGCAATAGTATATAAGCTTGAGCAGTTGTTGGATAAAGTCTAAAATATTAATCTTTCATGTACAGAAAAAATCAAGTTATTGTAGAATTTACATAATCCAGAGGGGCAGATACACACATAGTTTTAATCACAGCCAACTAATGAAACCAATTTATCCTTTGCTGTCCTCTGTAATCTGTACATATCTGCAGCTGAGTACCCAAAGGAACTGAAAGCAGCCAGGGTCTTTAAAAATTCCGTGGTAGAAGATTTCACACCCTAGCCAAAGTTTTATACAAGTAAATTATACTTCTGAATAATCTTAGTACATACAACATGCTGTTCATACCATGGCATGCAATGATACCTTGATGAATACCTTTCATTAAAATTCACTAAATTGACTCCATTGATTTTTGCTTTGCCAATGTTTTTGACAAAATGCAATTTGTTGTAACACAGCTGCTTGATATGATTTAGATTTGGAGATATTCCAAAAAAACTACAGCACTTGGGTTTTGGAACATGACTTAAATGGGTTATACAGTAATTAATGACAAAATTGCTATAATGTTGAACGATCTAACATCAATAGCATTTTCGTATTCAGTGCCATAGAATTACTGGGCAAATTGCACCATTGTAAATTGTGCCTCATTACTAAACCCAATTGAGTCTATAACATAGGTTTGCACGTAAATGCACTTTGTTGAGGATTCGTTATTCGAACAAAAGTAAAACAGTTTGACTAGATACATGTATCTATAAAAATAAATGAAGCAGCTGGTTGAACAGATTTCATGTTGTGAGCATTAAAATGAACTATTTTTTAAAATCAATTTAATTTTATTTCTGTCTTGTCAATTTGACAGTACATAAGTAAAAACCAGTCAGACTTGGTTTAATGTTTACTGACACCTGACCATCTTTAAACCTGACTGATGCATTTATCTCCCTTGTCATTATGCATGCAACATACCCCTATATACTACAGGTGTCAACTTGATATATACTGGCAAATTGCACCAGAGACACAAATTAATGTGTTGATAAATTGTAAATGAACACAGCCTTGAATGTTGCCATCAGAAGCAAGCAAACACCTTACTAAATTGGGCCAGTGTATTGTTACTGATGGTAATGCTACTGTTTGCTAATGGTCTGCTACAGTTTATTAAGGGTAATATGATGGTATATTAGCAATATTTAATAGCAATATTTAATTACCTATGACATGGAACAAAAAGATCCCCAGTAAAGTGCATTAAGATTAAACAGCCTTTGTGTTTCTATATTAAATTCAGATCAGCACAATTGATTAAAAAAAAGGTTATTAGATGGCTATCTTTTTAAATAAATCAATTCAAATCAAGCAGTAGTAATGTATTTTTGTTGCCATTATTGTGCCAACTGAAAGAAAGTGATTGTGTTAAACTAAACAGATTCTTTTTTTTTTTATATTTTAAAATGCAGTTGTACAACTAAGGATATTTTCTGAGAGGAATTAAACCATTTTGACATTGGCAAGCAAAACAGATGGACAATGGAAAAGAGGAGGATCAGCTTCCTAATGTTCTTATATGATGTTCTTCTATCACCGCAGCAGCACCTGAGTGTGTGGGTAGGAGAGAACGCTGCTACCCTAAAGCATAGTCTTACAGGATTTAAGGTGGCTCAGAGCCAGGGTCGGTTCACTTGGCTTCATGACTAGGTGCTGCGTTGCTTGCCATCAGCATTGGAGGAGCGGCATAATTAATCAACAGCTTAACACCAATATCAGCAACACCTGGCACACAGAGAACGTAATTCCATCCAGGAGAGCATCCAGCAGGAAAGGTTATTAGAACTAAGATTTGCCTGGGACAATTGGAGGCAGCTAGTGATTGGAGAATGCAATTGTGGCCAACGCTTTATTTTTCCACCCGAGATTGCTACAACTACCCTTCGACCTGACCTTGTCCTGTAGTTAGTCTCAGCACTGTTCTCCTGGTGGAGCTAACAGTGCCATGGGAGGTTTCCGTGGATGAGGCATACGAGAGGAAGAAACTCTGGTATGCTGAGTTAGCTGCTGAGGTAGAACAGTGGGGATGGAGTGTCCGGGTTTATCCAGTAGAGGTGGGTTGTCAGGGATTCGTCTCAAACTCTGTGACACAACTTCTCAGAGATCTTGGATTCAGTGGACAGCGTTTAGTCAAGGCTGATCCGAGGAGGCAAAGAAAAGTTGCAACTGGCTCTGGTTGAGAAAGAAAGAGGCCAACTCTGGACTTCAAAAGAGAGGTGATCGTTGAAGTTAACATCAGTGAAAAGGAATAGATGTCTAAGGTAAGTAAACTGGGCTGGGTTAGGTGGGGGATGGAGAGAGATCTCAGAACATTAATAAAGTCAAATGAATTGCCACCCCCCCCTGAATACTGTATCTAAATACATAGATATGGATCAAATGTAATTTTGGGTAGGGGAGAATGGATTGGAATAAGGTGTACTTTTCTTTCTCCTACAAAAATGTTGAAAACACTCCTAAAACTAAATTACTTGTTGTTGATAAAAGGGACTGCAGTGGTGCCAATGAAAAAACATACGTCTGTCACCGTGACCTCCTTTTCTGTTTACCATGGCCAGATAAGAAACTGTTGAGTTATGAATAGCATTGTGTTATATTGTATTACGAGCTACCAGTTCTTTTTCAGTTATTATAGATCAGTTAACACAGCAAAGTACATCTGTGTGCATTAGTAAAGTGCGTGTCCTTGAAAAGATTAAATCATTAATACACATTTAAATTGGTTCTTTATCTCCTGCATTGTATACTATAATGGCTGTAACCACTGGATATATAATCTAAAAAGCTGCATTGTTCAAAGCTAAATGTATGCTAAACCAAAATATGTGTTATAACAAATGCCAGTAGTTACCTGTAGCCCTTAACTGGCATGTATTGCAATGCATGAACATTGTCAGTATATTTATATTTAAATATGATTTGTCTATTTGGTGGTGCAACTTGCACTTTATTGCATCTAGATGTGGTAAATGCATTACCAAAAGGTGCATAAATTTTTTTTGGCAGTGATGTATTTGCCTTGAAGTAGTGTTCAAACCTGCAGAAAATCAATTACTTTATAAATAACTAATTTGAGAGAGAAAAAATATCACACAAAAATTGTAACAACATTCTTCAATGTATATAACAACAATAAAAACATATTTTGTCTTGTAGAAACTTTTGTCTTCAAACTAAGTTTACTTTCATGATGGTATGAAGTTATATATATACTAATTTGATTATTTTCGGAGCCACTATACTTTTTGATTCTACTGTATAGCTAGATAATCAAATGTTGCCCATTAGAGTAATGGCTTGGGCAAAAATCAGAAGACAAATCTCATGCAACCAAGGCATCATGATGCAATAATTACACACAAAAAGTTCCAAAAGGTCTGACCAGGAATCAATTTAAAAAGCATAGATAGATTTTGCTCCAACAATATAATTTGTTATTCTCAACTGTAAACCTGCAATATGAGTGATATCCAAAAAACCCAGCCTTAAAAATGTAATTTAAATACATAAATTTGACAGAGAGAGATAACCTAATCGATTGGAGTACTTCTGCTACTCTCGTCAGAACATCTGTTACAGTTAACAAGTAATCTGAAAATGAATCAAACCTCTAATAATCTGATTTTAGTTCAGACCTACCTCCATTGTCATACATTACTACCATTTTTCTTTGGTTTTAAACTGTTGAACCTGCTGTGAAAAGATCTTGATATGAGACCCTACCTCTTTCTACATTTCTATAGATTTTTTTTATTTTTTATGTAGCCTATTTATTTTAATACATTTTACACAGGCAAAACATTATTTTTGTATGCATGTTTTTGTCTTAAAACAGCATCCTTGAACATTTTGATGAAAAGTAGAAAGTTCTGACAGAAGGAACACAATTAGTTAGAATTTGGTAAACCAAAACTATAGAGTCTTCAAAAGAAACTTGAGTTGAAAGGTTTTTTACCTAATATCAGCAACTGCACAGAACACAAGCTAATTTCATTACCTCGCTGTTGAATTTTGTCTCTGTCAATGTTATTTCTCTACAATTCAAAAGTACGACTGCTGTGTGGGCTTGTACTGCTGGCTTCAAGAGCAGTGAGGCTAAGCAGCTGCTGTAACTTTGGCCGCTGCATTTAGCTTTTGTTACCAGGCTCACGGGCCTGCATAACAGCACCTGTGCAAGCTGCAGTATAATAGTACAATGAGTAAAGGCTCCCTGCTTATGTTACGGTCTAGTATTTCTTCTTTTTTTCAAACAGTATAAAACAAAAGTAAATAGCAAGTGCTAGTCTTGTCTTTTCTTTCCTATTTTTCCAAAACTTAAAGATTAATAACTGTATACCGTAGTCTCTTTAATTACACAAATACATTCCCTGTCGCCATTTTCTCAAAAAACATACATTCTGTAACAAAGAGAAAACAATTATGTAAGTAGCAAACCTTCCCCTCGACATAAACCCATGGCATTTCGCTTTATTAACTTTATGCTGTTGCCTGCAAATAAGTAGTATTTTTTATTATGTATTCTGCTTTGAGATACATGTGTAAAAACATGTTATTTCCTGAATGGTTTGTTGAAAAATATTGGGCAAATTACAAGACATTGTTTCACCTGAGTGATTGCAATGACATAATACACATTTATTCTCAGGATCTTTATAATCAATAATAGACACTACTCTCAATTTATTTTCTATAATATATCATTTACAAATAATAGTTATTCATTCCATTATTATCAGTAATAAAGAAAAAAATGTATCTGATATGTTTAGTTCATTAAATAGTATATGTTTATATCCACTCGTTTCTTAATATTTATAAATGTTGTAAAAACATATATTAAAACAAATGAGACAGAATAAATGTTCTAATATGCTTATAAGTCAAATACATCAGATTTACAGTGGTTTCTCTTTTTTTATTAGCTCTAAACAAGATCCTGTGATGTTGCTGCCGGGCTGCTGTAAACTGTCTCCGCCCTTTAGACACTAAATGCCCCTCTCAGTGACGACACACAAAGAAAAATACAGGAGGTGAACATCAGTCCCTCCCATATCCATTGATATGTGTTTGAAGCCTTTTTTTTTATCATGTCTTAGAAGCCCACTTCAGCATGCTCATGTTAAATCCTTAAAGGGTTAACAGGGTTTAGATAGGACACATAAGCACTGCATTTAGCTCTTGTTACCAGACTCGCAGGTCTGTTTATCAGTGCCTCTGCAAGCTGGGAGGACCTTGCAACAAATACGATTGTCCCAAAGGGCAGATTACCAGCCAGATATTACAGGCAATACACTTAACCACCCACCGTAATATTCTTATACTAACACCCTGTAGAAATAATAAATCAGTGGAATACCCTTGTTACAATAGCATAACAATATTATTTTAAACATATCTCTTAAATGTTTTGCTCCTCTTGTTTTCAAAGGTCCACTTACAGTTTATTGTTTGTGTAAAGTCGCTGGGAAGGTCCAACTATTATATTACAGAGAGAGTTGCTAAGGTTCGGACATTGGTCTCCAGATTCAGTGACCAGCTCATTGTCTACTGTGCTAAAAGAGCTGGGTAGACAAGAGTGACTTTATATTACAAAGCTGGCTGGAGGGAGTTACAGATGGAAGTATTTGGTTATTCTCTCCTTATTCACTGCCAGTGTTAAAAGTTGTAGGACTCCATCTCACTCCATGTGGCAAAGAATGTGCGTGTAAGTTTTAGGGAGGGTGATCCTTCTATTAGTTACACAGGAGGTGCACTCATATTGTAACAACCAAGACTGTACTCCAAAACAATGAGGGAATTCACATGTCATCGTCTTTGATGTAAGTGGTTTTTAAAGATCTGATTTGCTGATGGACAGTGCCTGCATTTTTAATATAATACTTTGTTTTAGTGTTGTCGCCCACACTGCTTTTCACACATCATCTTTGGGGGGGAGGGGGGTTAGATCTTTATTAATAATAAACTGGGCCAAATCTGAATGGTCGTTGAACAGGCGTTTAGGCTATTGCAAGGGAGGGGGCGGATACTACTGAAGCATACTGAAGTGAACCATGAGCTTGTTCCCCAAATTATTACAGCCTGTTGTATCCTGCACAGGACCGTAAGGACGTGTTCGGGCAAGCAGAGGAACAGTTACCTCAGCCTCCAGCAAGAATTGCACAACAGTGATATGAAGAGGGTCCTGCTATTAGAGATGCACTGCTAGCTTTATTTTTGTAGCCTGACGGTGTACTTTTATGTTGTATCACATTTGTTTCATTAGCTTGTTTTGTATCTCTTTATACCAAATATAGCATCCTCATTTGCACTGTAATTCTATGACTGCTTCTGCTTAATAAAGAATTGGAATATTGAGTAGTATTGCTGATTCCCAAGAAATAAATTGTTAAAGTTCCACACCACATTTTATTTTGAGTTGGTTAAACATTGTTTGTGTTGTGCATTGTATCAAACCGCCTCATCATATCCTCTTCCCCAACAGATGTAAGTGGAGGATGGACACGGGTTTTGCTCAGACATAACTAGGAGAAATTACATTGGAGTATAGTTATACACATTTAAACATAGTACTTAGTAGTACCTTACAATAAAGTCATTTTGACAGTTGTTTGGAAAACTATTCGCAAGTGTATTCTGAAGTGCTGCACAGTAGCTGTAACCACCTGAATTCACAAACCCATGATGCAGTTTATTAAACATTTTCGGTAATAGTTTTAAACAGAAAGTTGGCAAATACAATCTGTATGATACTTTACAAACACATTTATGACTAACATTATGCAAAGATAGAGAAAAAAATGTGGTTATCTGCAACATCAATCTGATAAAAGAAATACTACAAAGAAAACATTAATTTCCCTGCTGCCATCTTTGTACAAGGTGATGTCACTCTACTAAGCAAAGCTGCAACTCCGGGATGGAATCAAGACGGGACTCTGCCTGGAACGGACCCAAGATGAAGAAGCAAGCTGCAAGCGAGTCGACTGATAAAAGCAACGAGACTGAGGCCCAGTGAGAAGACTGCCGTAAAACTTACAGCAACTGTTATTAGACAAACCAGTCTGGTCTGCTGTAGACCTAAACCCCAAGGTATCTAAAAGAAACTGTGCCCTGCTACCTGCTAGCTAAAGATTCAACGATAGAGCGGACGGGCGCTGTTGTGGATCCTATACCGAGGACTTTAGACTCTGTTGCAGAGTTTGATCCAAAAGTGGGATTGAAGACTTCGTTGCTGAGAGGAGAGTTTGTACTGGACACTTCAAACAGATTGAGTTTCCAAAACAGTGAACAAAAGTTTAAGCTTCAAGGATCCAATTGCATGTGAAATAATTTTTAGTGAAACTTGATGAAGTAACTTTAAGTAATCTACCTCATATTGTTATATGAAGAATTTCTTTAAAAGTAAACTTGCCATGTACTTAATCTATATATCATTAATAAGCTTAATGTGATATATTCTTAAGATTATCTGCATTATCTCAGATGTACTCTGTGCATTGGATGTTGGTGTGTGTGTGTGCGTGTGTGAGCAAGGGACTAGCTACGTCACAGCCTGCTTGCTTGCTCGAAGTGGCTGTGTGGAGACAGGTGGTGTCATATTTCAACTGCCTTGTAGTCAAGCATGAATGTAGTGAGAGCTTTAGAGTTGTGTTTTGTGCTTAGAGACTTTTGCTTAGAGACTTTTCTGATTTCTGTTCATTATTTGTGTACTTAATAAAATGCTACTATTGATTAACCATTCCTTGTGTCCGTGAATGCGTGTTCATAGTAAATCCTCAATCTTTGAAACACGTCAATTTAAATATTATTTTTGAGAGAACTAATCAACCCAGATATTAAATGATCAATTATTGAATTGTTCCTACAGCACATTGTTTTACCTTTCCACCTTTTGAACAGTTGAACAATCCACGTTTTGAACAGTTGTAAGTTCCATCCTTTGAGCTTTTGAATGTGCTTTTTAATGTAGTTCTGTTGTACATGATTATATTACATAGCAAAAATAAGGCTACAGAATAATACTGTAGCAAACCAGCTATTGCAATACTGGAGATGGAAATTACTGTTGAATAGCCAAACGAACTCAGGCACAAAATAAAAGATGGATAAACAGAAAACACTTGTATAAAATAAAACTCTGTAAATAAAACACTCTAATTCTCTACTGCTCCACATAGTATTGTAAGTCCTGATGCATCTCAAAAGTCATCTCTAAGCTGCTAAAACCACCCCCATTTATAGCCCAGCATTTGTATACATGTGCAACCAATCATAACTGCCTTTCCAACACCACCCCAAAGTCTGGTGTCCATCATGTGTACCAAGCAGGCTGCAAAAACAAACACAATCCTGGAGGAGAACAGACGATAATGTCAAACGCCAATTTTTTTGCAACCCTGTTTTGTGCTCTAAATATCATGGGCAAGATGGGGGAATGTCTGATTATAGCAGTGCAGCAACAGCTTGTTCTTTATGATAAACAGTACAAGAAATATCTCATAAAGAACACAAAGAAATTAAGCGAAATTATACGTGAGGAAATCAGAATTCCAGGTAAACACTATGTTTGGAATGTTAAAATAACACAAAACACTGTTTTGACTGTAATGTAAAAATGCCTGTGCTGTCTAATGTTACATCTGCGTATACCCTACTATTTAAAAAAAAATCAGGATGCATTGAAATGATTGCCTTTGGTAGTCCTATCTGTACTTTGTATTTTGTTTTACATAGAACAGTTTTGTAGCTTGCGACTCTGCAGTAGTTTTATATGCATTTTAATATAGCAGTTAATAAAAACGCTCTGGTAGTTCTATGTATATATGTACGTCCAGTAATTTTAGTGTTAATGCACCTTCTTAGAACTTACTGGGAAGTAGCTATTTCCAAGTAATCTACAACTATATTGTGCTTGTATATGATGTGTGATATTTTTGTCTATACTTGGTCATTCCTGTGGTGTCTGCTTGAGTTTCTCATGATTTTTTCACTAGCATTCAAGCTTGGTTGTCAGTGGTAACACATTTGCAATGTCAAGTAATTGTAATCTGTTGCAAACTAAATTTGCAGCTGAGAGGGGAATAAAATGGCAAATGTAGGAAAATATGAACAGCCATTGGTTTCTTTACCACATCCCAAACCCCACTCAATTTGTATGATAGTTTTTCCCTGAAGGGAACTACCACTTCTCATTGTCTACAAAGTTGCCTGCCTGTAAGTTAGTAGGGGTGTGTTGAGGAGCAAATTCTCCTACTCTTACATAGAGATGTCATATTCATACTCATATTTGTATTAAACTTGGAAGTGGGCAGGTTAAAAAAGAAAGACCCTAAAAAAACAAATACTTTCATTAAGCGTGTACTCATACTTGGAAATAATGTCATACTCGTTATGGATACTCGTTATGGAAACTAGTCACTCAGCACACCTCTTCCTAAGTGACTTCATCGGCATTAGCCAAAACATTTATCTGCTTGACTACTGTATGAGAGAGTGAAGCTTAGTAATAGTGTATAATACTCACCACTACATTAACTACACTACTGATATAGCAAACATATCAGATTGAGGTGGTACGCTGCCAGCTTTAGTGCTATCCTTTTCTGAGTTGGACTGGTCAACGATTGCTCTCTGAATAAAAGATATGCTCTTTGTTTACAACTTTCCCTGCCCCTCCTTCTTCACCTGTCAGAAACTGGAACAAGACATGAATAAAACATGAAGATTGGATGTGGTGCACAGTGAACATAATATGAAACATGAGTATTGCAGGAAAGAGCAAATCTGAAATCGATTTTGTTTCACTTAATTTAATTCTTCACCCAGAAAAATAAGAATTTTAAACAATTTTTAAAAAAGCAATATAGAATAATACTTAATATTTTGAAAGTTTATTAGGTAAAGTATCATATTTAATTGTGGCACTGATTTTTATTTGATATTTTACATTTAGGAAATATAAAAAAAGGTACGCACAGGAATTTGTTTACAAAATGTATTAGCGGAGCAGTTTAATGGCAGCAGTAGTCACAAAGGATCAGATCACTGGAAAAGGACAAGGCTCACACAAGGTGATTATTAATTAATAAAGTCTGAACAATACGTGTAATATCACAGTACATAGCATTTTCCTAAACATGTTTATTAGGTCATAACTAAAGCTTAATTTCTTTTGTATTAACACTTTAATTACTACATTTCATTTGGATTAATTGCTCTTAATGAGCAACTTGGGGTGGACGTGAAATATCAGTCATTGAAAAGTAGTTTTGGGTTTTTTTTTAAGAATATTCTTATATTTTATTTTCTGTATCAGTCATCATCAGCGTTCCCTCTAAGCTTTTTTGATACTGAGAAACTTGTCGTTTTGACTGAGAAAGGGTAAATTATCAGTGAGAAACCTTCAGCCAAGTATTAACCCTTTTAATATATTTTTGTTGCATTATACAATTTTGAAACAATATTCCAACCCAAGTATCTCAACAATTTTACAATTTACTTTAAACAAGACATTTATTGTGGCTCTGCCTCTGATTTTGAATCATCCTCTGATCCTATGCAGCCCTGTCGGTTGTTATCATAGATAGACAAGTACATTTAATAAATATTACCACACTTTTTTTTTTTTTTCAGTCAGACTCTTGTTGCTGTAAGTAAGCACCTGAAGACACTTCATACATGTCATAATGTTGATAGACATCACTTGGCTCATTGCTGCCATTAAAATAAGCAGGAAAACCTAAGAATTATATTACAACAGTTCAGAAAACCAAATGTCCAGCACAGTTCTGAAAGTCATATTTACAGTCTTCCACTAACACAGTAGTTCAGTTTACAAATACAGGTGTTTTGAAAATACCTTTTTACCTTATTGCTGGCATTTACAACAACAATTAAAAAATATACTCCACAAATTAAGTTTATCGTTTTACTGGCATTATGTCTATGGCACATGTATTTACAGTATAATTGTAAATCTCGAAAAACTACTCACTTCTAAATCTTTTGTAGTCATTTTTGTACTACTTTAGTATAAATACATGTTAATTTGGATTTATATGTTGTTTTTTTCTGACTTTATGTGAACGAAAAGACACACATTTGCCCGTTTTCCCATTGGAAATAGTGATATTTTGAAATATCACTGTTCTGGTCACAAAAGCAAAGTTTGTGGGGAATAATAGCCATTTTCTATACTTTTGAGGCATAAGCAATTAGGAAATAACACTTACTACCCAGGAACAAAAAAAAAAATTGTTACACGGTGTAATCAGTTTTCATTTAGCTCTGTCTTACTGAAACGTTGCTTTTTTTCTTCGTTGGTGCAGCCGCCATGTTGAGTTTCACAGAGACGTGGAGTGAAATCCCATGATGAATAAACTCGCAAATAAATAAATAAATAAATAAATAAATAATGGGCATGGTATGTCTTCTTCAATTACTATACACTTAAATGTGTATTTTCGACTAATGTGCTGATTACATTTTTACAATTGATTTTTATCAATTTCAAAACAGTTGAGGTGATTTCTGAAATGGTCGTTTTTTAAAAGGGAAATAAATCAAAAACCGCCAAAGTGAGAGTATTGTGAGTTTTATTTATGTTTACCTGAGTATTTATACTTCTAAATAATGCAGAAATATTATGCTTCACTGATTTTAGTATTCAATTATACAACGAGTTTAAAACTGTAATGTTCATCAGCAGTACTCTCAAATAGAGGCAGAGTCGCCAGACGCCTCGCTCACCTGCAGTAGATTCGCTGGTGCCCGATCAAGCTCTGCACTAATGTGACATGCATTTTTACAGGTGGAAATCAGAGAATCATCTGCAAGACAGACACAAATCTGCATATGTTAATTCTTTGTTAGAATACTCTCAAAATATTAGGTTTACCTTGAGAGTCTCCATTGAGGTTGATGTTTATGATAATAACTTGCGAAAGTAAACTGAGTGCAAAGGTTGTTGCCAGTTACTGCGAAAAATGCCTTAGAGGGAACGCTGGTCATCACATCCTGGTGATATTATGAATCTCAGATGTTAAAAGCACCGCTGTGACCATTTGGGGCAGTGTTGCAGGGTGAAAAGTTAAGACATGTTTGCAAGCCTTATGAGGCCACAGGTGTGATTTTAACTTCAGAGCTTTAAAAAGTCACCATAATGTGAGAATTGAAATAGAAAATTATATGTAGAGAGAATCTAAAAAAACAACAAGCATACAATAGTTAACATAGTTGGTATATTTCATTCCTGTACCAAGCTGTTCTTGAAGTCTTTATATAAGGATGGTTATAATAAAATGTTGTTTCATATTTGTCTATGTACTGTATGTACAGTACAGTATAGCTATGTGTATACAGGCGCTGACAGGCACATCCCACAAAAATGAGTCAGTAGTTATAGATATGATAAATCCTGCTTTCCAGTAACATTATTCTAATAGAAGCTATCTCTGACTATAGATGCACCTGCCTGAGGTATCTGTTTTACCTGAGGTAGCTTTGTTTGGATTTGCTTTTAGCAATATTTTACACAAAGTCTAAAAAATAGCAGCTGTTATTTTTTTTTATTGAGCCACTACTGGATGCCTGTAGTTCATACATCCTTGGATTTCAAGAAGAAGAAAAAAACCTAGGAAATGAAGCATTTTTTTTTCTAATTTTCTGTAGCCCACTGTGGAAACCCAATACAGATTGCGTCCTAAAGCCAATGTATTAAAGCATGAATACATATTAAATGTAGAAGACAGCTTCAGAAATGTATACACCACCCTTTGCAAACTGACAAAGTCTTCTTGAGATAGCACCATCCCTGAGCGGAAATATTTTCCTGTTAACCTGTTTTTATCTGATGAATGGATAAGACAAAAAGGAAATAGGTATCCTTGGACTGATTTGTTGATTGTTTAAGCCTGGCCATGGCAATCTCTGGAGGAATTAGTAAGGCATGCTCACCACCACTTTGTAGGGATTAATATTAATACATTGAAAGTAATGAATCTGCATGAACATCTTAGAGCTTCATAGGGATAGACTGAAATAAACTAAGTCTGTGATAGATTATATGATTTTCCAATCAAGCTAAAGAACCCATTACCCACACTCCAGATAGCCTCATTGTTCTTTCACAAAAAATAATCTTGGTGACAAAACACAGATTGCAATGCGCAAACGAAACAGCCATTTTAAATCATGTTTTCTGTGATGGAGAGACTCTAAAGTTTCACTGCATATTAAAAAGTAAAAATAAAACAACGCTGCGGTTTACTTGATTCTGGACAGCAATTACTTCAGAAAGTTATGTAGGCTAACAGTATTTTACCCCAATGACCCTCATGACCCCATGATCCCGTGACCAAGCCAATTTCTTCTTCTACACCCAGGGACTTGAGAGAGGACTACCACCCTTTGGATGACAAAGGCCAGCCATGGTCATGCTACTGTGTTTTAGTTTAATCTGTTCCTGCCTGCTGAAGAAATGGGGAGCCTCAAAGAAAAATATGAATGTAAGTAGCAAAACCAAAAAAAAAATAGAAAAAGAACTCCTGACTTCATCTTTAAACAAAGCACACTTCCTTAAAATACAAAACTGGTGACAACAGTAGTTTGAGATAACAATTTTATATCTTGCAAATCATTCTGTTTGCAATCCTATTGGGAACATAGCTGAACATTTTTCATGTTATTTGTCTATTTAGCAGACACCTTTATCCAAGGCAAATTTCAGAGACTGTATGAACTATGCATCAGCTGCAGAGTCACTTACAACAACATCTCACCCAAAAGACAGAGCACAAGGAAGTGACTTGCTGACGGTCACACAGTGAGTCAGTGAGGGAGCTGGGATTTGAACCAGGGACACTCCTGGTTACAAGCCCTGTTTCTTTAACCACTAGACCACACAGTCTCGTCATAAACAAATTCAAATTTCATATTCTTTACAACGATTAAGCTTGACATTTTACACAAGGACATTCCTCCAATTCTAGCCCTTGAGCTGCAGCTGAAGTATCTCTCCATTCTTTATTCAACCGCCTACACAGCTTACCGTGTGCAAACATCTGTATAACACTTTTCTATCATTCATCTACATTCACAGTATATTCAGAAATTTTTAGACATACAATTAACAGGTTGATTACTGTTTTTAAATAAGTTTTATTATAGAACACTCAGGATCTTCCAGTCAATTAGACCAACAGATTTGGCAGATCTGTAACGACTGTTATGTAAATAGACTTTTACAAGGGAAAACTGTTGGTTTGACCAGTCCACAGTTAACTTCCTAAATGTAGGAATGATGCAAAGTAAGACACCCAAGGACAGAAATTACATTTATATAAATTACTTTGTAATGAAATGCCAGTTAGTAAAATACTGTAATCTATTCTGTTGACAGCCACTTAAAATGCTGTTGCCATGCATTAGAACTCTCAAATTTCCCCAATTTCCCTGTATTAAAACTAACCAATCACATCTTCTCCATTTCTCCATAACAAACTTTAAAGTAAAGGCATATCAGAAGGTGATTTCTCCTGTGACGTAAATGCTTCCAGTAAAAGTAGGCCTCTAATATGTTATACTTCCAGTGTGCTATCTTTAGTGGAATACTAGGCATCTTTCTTGGCACACTAGTCACATGTAATGAACCTCCACAGTTTTACTTTAGGCTGCATGGATACGTTCAGCTTCATAAATTGAGCCCAACAGGAGGTTGTCTATTAGTTATTCAAACTAAGGATAGATTTCTAATTGTTTATTCACAAATAAAAAATGCATACAGTGAAGCTCAATCATGCCAACAGTCCCAGTGGCTGGGGCAGTCCCGATTTCCTAGCAAATGTCCCTCGTCTCGATGCATAAAAAGGAAATTTCAGATATTTATCCTTTGAAAATATTTACAGCCAGTCAGGGTGTTCGCTCTTGCGCCACACTGTTTTTTTTTTTGTTTGTTTTTTTCTCACGCTGACCCTGCTGCACTGCACTGTCTGGCAGGGATTGTGTTCACATGACCAGATCTCAGTTTATTGACATATGGCATATCCAATCATATTGGAGAAGTGTATTGTTTTCTCACTGCTGCTGCAATATGAGTTGACGTGTATAATTTTATAGTTGAATTTCGAACATTAGATTGAAACATTTAGTGTAGAAGAAAAAAAACTGGGATGACATTTAAACTCATTGTTTTATGGGTTATGCTAGTTAAAACAACTACTATATATATATATATATATGTATGTATGTGTGTGTGTGTGTGTGTATATATATATATATATATATATATATATATATATATATATATATATATATATATATATATAAAACTATAGTATTTTATAAAATAAACGGAAAGGATTGTTTATTTGGCCAGATATCTACATAATATTAGTACACGACAATTTTTAAAAAATTTATTAACATGCATGTGTTCACATTTACCCCAAATGACTTTATATAGTGTGTAGTGGATGTTGTATGATGGAGAACATTTAACATTAGATAGACTATAGCGATGTCAAAGGGAGGCAGTGTGAAAAAAAGTTGTTCTCAGAAGTAGGGCTTTAGGATTGCCAATATTACAAAGGGTATTCCTACACCACTGTGCAAACCAAATAGGCACATTGCATGTGTGCATAAAAGACATGACTACAAACCCCACAAGGGGGATTCCCCTTTAGTGAAACTGTACCCTGTCTGCCCTTAGTGCCAAGGGTCGGCAGTTCAAACTATTATTAATACTTTATTAGTGTTAAACTGATTTATTATTTAAATGGACGTCCAAACAAATTGCATTGCAACTCTAACAATAAATTACTCCCTCTTTTTTAGTGACTGTAGTGGAATTTACTTTTGCTTGGAAATTTCTAGCTCTCTTTAGAACGCAATTCTCTCATCTTGCCCCAAAAAGTATTTTCATGAATATTTATTGAAGATAAGGATGGGTGAAATTTGTTAAAATTAATGTAGAATTAATTGTAACAACTTTCCTTGTAATATCATATGAAGGGAAAAACAAAAACCCTATCAAAATCACATGTAAAAAAATAAATAAATAAATACAATCAGTGTCCCTGCTACAGCTACGAGAACTAAACAACTGGATCAAAAGGGAAGGCCTGAGGATGTGATTAGTTCAAATCAGAAAACATAAAATGAATTGCATCAGCTTAAAGTCAGAAAAGTTACTGGCCTAAACTGAATGTGTAAGGGGAACTGCAGGAGAAAATAAGCCATGCATGAAATAAGCTGGATGAAGTCAAGGAGAAGCAGTGGCTGGATCAGAGGAGATAATGGAGGGGTATGATGCCTGAAGGTAGCAGAAGTCAAGGAAAATGTGCTCAACTATAAAGGACGCAAGGTAACAGACAGAAAGCAAGAATTTCTGAAGACATGGCTTCTTTTTTTCTATTTTGGTCCCTTTTGGCCAAATTATTTTAAACTGACATCTGAGGAGTAGCCTAAAGAGAAGGTAAATATTTTGAAAAGATTTTTAAAGGTGTAGTAAGTAGCTTCAGCACATTATATCATTGTTTAGTTTAACATTGAATTTTCTCTACAAGTTCTTTACATCTCCACAGATACTACAATGCCAAACACTGCCTGTTTACAACGAAAATAGAGGTAGTACAATAGTAGCCCTATTATTAATGAAAAAAAAAAGAAATTTGGACCCTGCCCTTTTTTTAACCATGTGTTTACAACAAACTTCACTGTCATTTTGATCTAATTAAGGAGCTAAGCAAATCATTTGGTTTTGACATAAGAACTATTAAATTACTGTACAACTGCAGATAAGATTACAAAAACGTTCCAATTTTACTTACCTAATAGTTTATAACAGATGTAATTAAAAGCTTTTAGTTTTTTTTTTTCTGTCGCTCTGAATGTTAAAATTATTTGTTACATTTTCCCCTTACGAATCCCTCATAGCACTTTCTTTTTCTTTTTTTTGGACTATTTTAAGCTGTGTTTGGTTTCACGAAAAATAGTTTGGTCTATACCTCTCCTCCCTCAATGCAGTCTTGTGCGATAGCATTTCTTAATACAAGATATACAATGTGATTACAGAAGGTCAGAAAGTTTGTTTTGTTTTTATCTCAGCAAGGTGATAATTTTCCTGGAAATTAATTTATCTTTGATAAGGTACAATGTTTAATCGAACCAAAATGGCACTAGCCTGCCCCCTTCAAGTGTACATTTACAAAACCTATTAAAGTATTGTACAATGATGGTACGTTGACATCAACATTCTAGAAAAATAATGTTACATTTGGCTACCAAAAGTCTTGTAAACATAGTCAGTGATCTTATTGCTGGACAGAGTGTTACTTCAGAAGAAATTTCAAAATTGTCCTCCATGTACACAGTTTTAGCAAAGCAAGTTAGTAAAAAAATGGGTTAAGGGAAGGGGAAAGGGTATCTTTTTAATTTATGTCTAAGAACTTCCTTATAAAAAGAAGAAGAAAAAAACATTCCTCTTCCTAAACGTTCATAGATATGTTACCAGAAAATCAATATAATGAATTGATAAATAAATAAATACATAAATAAATAAATACACTTTTCTCAAGTGTGACTACTATCTTTCATAGGCATGGGAAGTAATATTTGCATATATAATTCCCTTTTGGCAGTAATATTTACATATAACATTCCCTTTTGTGATTATACTGCAATTATACTTTGCCTTTTCAGTGAAATAGATTTTCTTGGTGCTCTGTCTTTCTATTATAATTTCATTCCCTTATTTAGATTAAAGGAGAGCTGTGCTACATAAAACAACAGATAGATCGAGCCATTAATTGACAATCTTGCGATTTAATGAGCGAACCGTCTGACCAGCTGAAATATAGGATGGCAATTAAGGAAGTTCATTATTAGGAGCAAACCAACAGCTTGTTTTTTGAGCTTCATGGGTCAGTATTGTTTATGTGGAATTAACTTTGCTTGCAGTTACTGAGTACAGATGGTGCAAGCCACTGTTAAAGGGCAATAACAAAGCTGTTTTTCCCCTTAGACCAACAGATGGTTTAGTTTTCTTGATCTCTACATTACCTTCATAATGGCAGGTCATCACATTTTGAAAACATGATTGTGTATGAGGATAATGTTGGTTTCAATGTGGTGCACACAGTATTTAGGTATAATGGATATGATGTTTATTTGACTCAGATAAAGTATGTGATATCCCTTATGAAACTAACTTCCAGAAAGTTCTATCCTCTTGTAAGTGTACAGTAATGCCGAGATAATACCTGTACATCTTTATTTTTTTACCCAGAGCCATATTTAAATTTAGCATGTTTTGTTGTTTAAAATTAGGTCAGTGTTCATGGTTATAGCTGTATCAGATGAAAGCTCTTGTGTAGGATTTGCTCTCTTGCCTTGACACAGCTGAAGTACAAATAGTCATGCTTTCATCAATCCTCTAATTTACTGTTGTTTGCCTCACTTATCTTTCTCTTTGATTCACCATAGCCACAGCTGTGGCATTCTTTTCCGACCCTTATTATTTTCTTCCTTAGAGTATGTCAAATAATTAGAATACTGCAATACAAAAAGATCTTTGTATATCAGCTCTTTAAAGCACACTGCCAGATGACCTTGACAGTCTTACATTTACTGCTGATGACTGTCACGATACGTATTATAGCCATTTTACTAACCAAATATTTCAGTACTTGCAAGGGTAGCACACAAGGGAATATGAATTCTACACGAACGTACACATCAACATTATTTTTATTTCTATAGTAAATAATAAAAACAAACCCTTGTTATCTTCTATGACTGTTCTATGATCTTAATAATTAACGACAGTAATGTCACAGAGCAGAGGATCTGCACATGGGTGCACAGGTGTGTGGGTGTGAGTTTGGTGGCTGGCGGCCATCTTGATGAAGGAAGCTATTGTTGGGAAGCCTATTGTTAAGGTTTTTTTGTTATTATTATTATTATTATTATTATTATTATTATTATTATTATTATTATTAGTAGTAGTAGTAGTAGTAGTATTTGTTTTTGGCCCTGGAAGAGGGAGGAGAGGTCAGTCTGAGACGGGAGAGAAGGAGAAGAAGGAGGGAGTGAGTTAGTGTTGGGGTTTCTAATAGGAGGGTGTTGGGGTTGGAACGGGAGGGCGTGGGTGGGGGAGAGATATTAAAGAGTTTGCAGATATCAGAGATTTTAGATGAGAAGAAAGAGGCAAGGTTGTCAGAGGAGATAGAGGAGGAGGAGGGGGAGGGTTGAGGAGGGAAGAGAAGGTAGAGAATAGTTTCCGGGGGTTGTTAGTGGAGGATTGGATAACAAATTGGAAATAGGAGTGTTTAGCAGAGGAGAGAGTAGAGGAGAAAGAGGAGAGGAGGGAGCAGTAGAGGTCTAGGGCAGCAGGGAGTTTGGTTCTCTTCCATTTCTTTTCAGCAGAGCACAATTTGATTCTTGCTGGACACAGAGGAGAGCCAGGGTTTGGGAGGGGAGGGGAGGGGAGGGGAGGGCAAGTCAGGAGGTGATGAAATAGTGAACAGAGAGGTCCACATGGGGTGACAGAGAGGGTGGAGGGGCGGCAGGCTGTGGAGAAGGTGAGGTCCAGTTGACGGCCATCTTTGTGGGTAATAGGGGATGGAGAGAGAGAAGTCGAAAGAGTGATGGAGAGGAAGGAATCTGGCAGAGTGGATGGGGTTGAAGAGATGGATATTGAAATCACCTAACAGCACAGTTGGGGTAGATAGATAGGGGAGGGAGGACAGGAGATAGTCAAGTTTGTCGAGAAAGTGAGTGAGAGATCTACGGGGACGGTACAGTACATTTAGCAGGAGTTGACATGGATAGGTTAGTTGGACATCATGAAATTCAAAGGTGTTAACAGAGAGTGAGGAGAGGTCAGAGGGGACAGAAAAGAATAAGGAGAGAGGAGACCCGTCCCACCTCTGCATCCAGTGAGACGCGGAGTATGGGACAGGATGTAGAGAGAGGACAGGGCAGCAGGAGTTACAGTGTTATCAGGAAAGAGCCAGGTTTCAGTGAGAGCAAGGAAATCGAGAGAGAGGTGGGAGGCAAAGGCAGAAATTAAATCAGCTTTGTTAGCAGAAGAGTGACAGTTCCAAAGGGCACCAGAGAGTGTGGGAGGGCACCGAGTGGGAAGAGAGGGAGAGGCAGAGGTATGGGGTTAGAGGGGTTAGGGGAGCAGGGCAGAGAGAAGATAGAGGACGGGCGTGAGAGGACAGAATAACAGGGATGTGAGAGACAGTCATAGCAGGACAAGAGAGACAGATAGTTACAGCAGTAGTGGGAGCAGGAGCGGTGGGGGGAGGGTACAGACCTGTCTAGTAGTTGGCATCTTCCAGAGCGCTGCCAGATTTGGATTTTCTCCAACACCCTCTCCTCGCAGGTCTCTCCTCGCTGGACTCCCACAGCTACTCACAGCTCTTTGGTAGATAGACTGTCCGGTTGGTTGTCGCCTGGTGCTGGCGCACAGATAGGCTAGCTGTCAATTATATTAAACTGTGCTAAAGACAATACTTAAGCAATACAATAGTTTCAATGCACTTCAGTGGGATCACAAAACTAAAAAAGCAGTGTAGAAATCAATCAAATTGTAGATCAACCTCTATTCAATTAATTGTTTGTTGGATTGAATGATTAATTATGTAATTGATTGTGTGAGTGGAAAAGTGTGGGATGTGACCAGGTGGTGACTGGATGATTGATGGAATTGCCTAAAGGTACAGTTGAAATAAATTCATTGATAAAAGCATATTATTTCATTGATTATGTATTGTACTGTCTACTCAATATCAAGCTTGACACCCACCTCTAGACAATGATTACCTTCATCAAATGAAACATTATGAATTTTGTTATTAAATTTGTAACTGCTATGCAATTAAATTACAACTACACTGTACAGTAACTATACAGTAACTATTATACACTTGGGGGTGTCATTAATACTATATAAGAGAAGTGGTAAACAGGTTCTTTTTTAGCATGATTCCACAAACATGTGATGCTCAGATTTCCATTAGTGGCATTATGACATGTTTTCAAACTTTTGTAACACACCCAACCAGCATTTTAGTACCTACTACTGACTAACTAACTATATGTGTGCAGTAAGTGTATCCCTATTGTGTCAATATTTTAGATATCGTACAGACAGAAATAACATTCTAAAGTAAAGCAATCATCATTTTATCCTGTGGAGCATTGAAACTTCTCTGTAGAGTAAACAAACGCTACTCTATTCTTGATTTAAAAGGAGTTCATTAATTTGTCTCCAGAGATTAATTCGAGCAAAATATGCTAATTGGCCCAGCTACCATATCTGATTTAAAAGAAAAAAAAAAGTAATTACTGTTGTTAACTGGCTCACTGGTGTGAGGCTTATTGTCTGGAATCAGCGATGGATCTAGCCTCTCATGCCAGGCGGGGGAGAGTCTTACTCTAGGGGCCCTCTGTTCAAATAGTTGTAGGATAATTTACTGGTCTTGTGATGATTTATCAAAGCAGAAGTAGCAGAAGTGCTGAATTACTGTGCAGTGCAATGTTGATGTGCAGAAAGTAGACTTTTAAGATAATAACAATGCTAAAATAAAATTCGATAAACTTTCAAAAACTGTAGAGACGCAGTATGTAAAAAAGTTGAAAACAAAAAAGGAGATGCAAATATTTAGCTAGAATTAATATACGCTATTGAGGTACTAATAGTCGAGCAGATTGCTTTAGAATACAGTTAATGTAAACAGTGAAGGGTTCATTGATGAAAAATACAAGGACATTGAAAAGTTGGTTTTCCTCACATTTCAGATAGACTTTAGATTCCAACCCCCCCTGCCGGGACTATTTAAAAAATAGGTCCTGTGACAGTGTGGCGGAGTGCTCCGCCCCTTTGTTATTGTTTTGATGTATGTGTTAATGTGACGGCGAAAGCCGTCCGATATTATTATTATTATTATTATTATTATTATTATTATTATTTATTGTTTGGCCGGACAAGCGAGACACCATCTGCCAGGTTGTTGTTTTTATTTTTAAAAACCTCGTGAGGATGCGTGACTGATCAGCTACTGATTATTTAACTAGCTGGCAGTCACGCATCCTTATCTAATCTCATGCCGACTATGGCCGAGGGGTAATAAGGTCATTTAATTAATAGCTAGTTAACCCCTCGGCGAGAATATAAAAGCCTGCAGCTGTCTGCGTTCAAGGTGGAATGTAAGAGGAGAGATGTAAGTCTGTGTAAGAGGAGAGATGTAAGTCTGTGTAAGAGGAGAGATGTAAGTCTGTGTAAGAGGAAAGAAGTAAGTCTGTGTAAGAGGAAAGATGTAAGTCTGTGTAAGAGGAATATAACAATTGCTAGCGTGTTGGTTTATATACCAGCATAATACTTGTTTTGTTGCTGTTTATGATTTGTTTGGCCAACGCACCTTTTCTTTTGTGTCTTTTGTTTGTTCAAATCTTTTGTTTGGTTTTGTTTTTGAGCTTGAAACACTCGCCGTGTTCCCCCCCGGTAGAGGGGCAGATTTTCTGTTTTAGTTAATAAAACACAGACGTTTTTTGGAAGAATTGCTGTTTGGGTTGCATTGTTTTCTGTACTACATTACTCGCACCTGTCACAGTTGGTGACAGAGTGGAGTAAACCCAGCCTCCACTAGTCATACCAGGGAAGGACAGCGGGTTTTTTGTGTGTTTTTCCAACAAAAGGAAAATAAATAAATAAATAAATAAATAATTTTTGTGTGAAGTGTCCATTTGGAAAAAAAATTAAAAAGATTACAAATAAATTGTTTGAAAAAAAATAATACAAATGGGAAGAGGTGGCAGAAGAAAGCATCAGCAGCTGCAGCAACAGCAGCGCGGGTCGCATCTCTACCTCGCCGGATGTTTGCCTCGCCTGTCTGGATGAGGAAGGGTGGTGCGTCCTGTGTGGTGAGGTCAGGTACCTGCCACTCAGCCAGAGCCACATATGGCAGGAGATGGAGGAGCCTGAGTGTCCGGCATCAGGGGGAGAGGTCCCTCTGGATCAGAGGCCGACAAATTCACTCTCATCTGAGGGAATCTGGAGCTGGCTGGTGGAGCCTGGGAGGAATGCTGAAGAGGCCCTCCCCGATGTGATCAACTCCCTGTGGACCAGAGATGGAGAACAATGGGAAGCCTGGGAAAAGTAACACCACCTAGTGTCCCTCCCAGACATTGCAGACATGGTAATCCACTACCTGGCTGCAGATATGGCAGGGCTCCCGCTATCTCCAGCTCCATCAGGAAAAGCCCCGCCACTGCCATCTCCAACGCCAGAGGGAGAGGATCCATCGCTGTTGTCTCCAGCGCCAGAGAGAGAGAACCCATCGCTGCCATCTCCGGTGCCAGAGAGAGAGAGGAGCCATCGCTGCCGTCTCTAGCACCAGAGGGAGAGAAGCCATCTCTGCCATCTCCAGCGCCAGAGAGAGAGGAGCCATTGCTGCCGTATCCAGTGCCAGAGGGAGAGGAGCCATCGCTGCCGTCTCCAGCGCCAAAAGGAGAGAAGCCATTGCTGCCGTCTCCAGCGCTAGAGGGAGAGGGGCCAGCGCTGCCGTCTCCACTTCCACCACTGTGGGAGGACTACATGTCATTCCCATCACCACCAGCAGAGGGAGAATACCTGTTGGTTTCACGACCACCCTCACGAGGAGAGGAGCAGGAGCTGCCTCTGCCTCCATACCTACTATGTGGGGAAGAGAACCAGGAGCTGCAGCCACAGAGCCAGCACTACCCCATGAGCACTATCTTCCCTGCACAGCACAGCACAGACACAGGCACCACTTTCCCAGGATTAAAGGGACAGCCACACCAGTTCCCTGCAAGTGAGGGAGAGCCTACACGCCGCTCCCACCTTCATCGCCAAGAGACTACACACTGCTCCCACCTTCATCACCAGGAGACTACACGCTGCTCACACCTTTGTCGCCAAAAGACTGCTTGCAGCTTCCACATCCACTGGCAGAGGATCAATTCCTGCTGGTTCCGCCTCCACTGCCATGGGAGGACTGCTTGCAGCTCCCACCTCCACCAGCAGAGGGTGAGTACCTGCTTGTTCTGTCTCTACCACCCAAGGATGCCTGCCTCACTCCGCATTGTCTGGGGTTGCCTGATACTCCGGATCGCCTGGGGTTGCCTGCTGCTCCGCATCGCCTTGGGTTGCCTGCTGCTCCGCATTGCCTGGGGAGCTACCAGTTACAGGGTACGAGGGAGAAGTGGAGCTCCCGCTGCCGCCTCTATGGCCAGGTGCTCCCCTCTCGAGTTCGCCTCCCAAGGGTCCGCTGCTGCTGCTGTCGCCTCCTGAGGGTCCGCTGCTGCTGCCATTGCCTCCCAAGGGTCCGCTGCTGCTGCCATCTCCTGGGTTCGCTGGCTCTGCTTCGCGTGGGGTCGCCAGAACTGCTTCGCCTGGGGTTGTTGTCAGCCCTGCTCTTTGCGGGAAATACTGTGGCCGGAGCCCAACAAGGGGGAGCTGCCAGCTATGAAGAAGGGGGGAGTGGTCAGGAGACCACCTTCCCCTGCAGCACTTTTGCTGCAGGGAATTTGGTGGCCGGAGCCCCACAAGGGGGAGCTGCCGGATACAGAGAAGGGGGAGAAGGTCAGGATCACGTATTCAAACCATCGTTGACTTGATGTCAGACTCCCTGCCATGCACACATTGTCATGACCATGAGAGGATCAGGTATTCAAATTGTCTTTGTCTTGATGTCAGACTCTGTGCCATGCACACATTGTCATGACCATGAGGGGATCAGGTATTTAACCGTCTTTGTCTTGATGTCAGACTCCCTGCCATACACACATTGTCATGACTGTGAGAGGATCAGGTATTCAAACTGTCTTTAACTTGATGTCAGACTTCCTGCAATGCACACATTGTCATGACCATGAGAGGATCAGGTATTCAAACTGTCTTTGACTTGATGTCGGTCTCCCTGCAATGCACACATTGTCATGAGCACTAGAGGAGGAGATACACATTAATGCCAATATTATATCAGAAGGCTCTATAGGATTTGATATTAAATATGATTGGGAAGCAAAAAATAAAACATGAGATCTTAAGCAAAAGTGTACAAATGTATTTTTAATTTTTGTGAAACAAAAAATAGAACAAACAATAATAAAATACAGTAATCAAACAACTGTATTACTACAAATAACAACTCTCTCTCTCTCTCTCTCTCTCTCTCTCTCTATATATATATATATATATATATATTATATATATATATATATATATATTATATTATTGTTATTTGTATAAACAACACACACTAATGTCAGGGTGATTACAGTAATTGTATTTTAACATAAAATTGATTTTGGTTTTGAGAGATGGAGTAGCTGCAGTGGGGATTTATTTTATTTGCATAATAAAAACTTTTTTTTTGTTAAAAAAAAAAAAAAAAAAAAAAAGCCAGTCAAAGAGAAATTAATGATTTTAAAATGATCAAAATACTGTTGCCGTTATGAACTAATAATTATAATAATAATAATAATAATAATAATAATAATAATAATAATAATAATAATAATAACTAGAACTGCCAGGCAGTTTTACGGCTCCCAAGCCCCAGTATCAGTACCCGTCTAAGCATGTTTAGTTCTCAATATGCCAAGTTTAAAATCAGCAACTTCAACTGTTCCACAGAAGAAGATTTTGAAAGGTTTTTTTTTTTCAAAAATGCGTCAGGCAGCCATCTTGTTTGATGCAAGTTTCTTAAAAGTCAGTTGTGTTGCTACAGTGTAAAGGATGATGCTTGTGAAGTTTCGAGCTAGTCAAGTAAACCGTTTGTCTACTGAGGCAGTTTGAAATTTCAGACGTAAACATACACCTGGTGGCCAACTTGTTTTATAAAACATAACCATTTTGAAAGATTTGTGTTCCATTGTTACTGGGACAATAACTACCATGTTTGGAGTTTGTTGGTGAAACGGTTTTCAAATAGCAGCAGTTTGCTGTTAAAGGCGCATTTCGATAAGATTTGTGGCAGCCATTTTGACATTAAAATTTATCGCAGAAACTTCTGCTTCGCAAACTTGATGCGGGTTTGGATGGTGATGATATATGCCAATTGTCAGATCACTGGTTCCCAAGAAGAAGATTTCAAAAGGTTTCTAAAAAATGCATCAAACTCAATTCTTTAAAAGTCAGTTGTATTGATACAATATCAGGGAAGATGTTTGTGAAGTTTGGAATTAGTCAAGTAAATCGTTTGTCAACTGACGCAGGTTTAAATTTCAAATGTAAACGTATAAGTGGCGGCCATCTTGTTTTATAAAACATCACCATTTTCACATATTTATATCCCATTGTTACTGGGACAAAAACTTTTGACAAAAAAGTTTGGAGTTTGTTGGTCAAACTTTTAGGGGCAAGTTTTGATAAGATTTGTGGCAGCCATTTTGACATTAAAATTTATCACAGCAACTTCTGCTTCTCAAACTTGATGTGGGTTTGGATGCTGATGATATATGCCAAGTTTCAAATCAATCACTTCATCTGTTCCCAAGAAGAAGATTTTGAAAGGTATTATCAAAAAATGCATCACAGCGCCAATGGCAAGGACGCAGCAGCAAAAGTTTTTCAGCATCTGACAGCTTGTTACCAGCCAAGTCAGAACCTGATCAGTCACACAGCTTCGAAGCAGCAGCAGCTGCTAAAATTTTTGGGAAGAAAAAAAAACAAAAAACTTTAACAATAACAATAGGCTTCCCAGCCTCTGGCTTGGAAGTCTAATAATAATAATAATAATCTTCTGGTGAGATAACAGTATTAACTGTTTAAAAATAAGCAGCATGCTTAACTTGACTTTTTTTGTTGTTGCGTTTTTTGACAAATTAAAAAAAAAAAAGTGTTGATAGTATTAAGGAGTTAATGATAAATTAGAAATAATAAATTATAAAACTAAAAACACCGTGTCATTTCTTTGTTTTGAGAGGTGAAGAGGTAACGGATTTGCAATAATAACTAAAAAATGTTTTTTTTTTTTTTTTTTGAATCACAAGGTTGACTATAGTTTTTTTTTCAGGTACTTTGACTTTTCTGTATATACAACTTAAAAAAATAATTTCATACAACAGAATTCTCACAAAATAGTTAGTTGCTTTTTCAAAAAACTCCTCTCACACAGCACACAGGCAACGCCGCAAAAGAGAGACCAACAGAGCAACGCCAACTGAAACAACCAAAAAACCTCTTAATTTCCTGTTATCCAATGGCCAAATAAAAAAACAAAAACGTAACATATAAGTGTTATATCTGGGCTTCTTGGTAGTGTAGTTTTGAAAGCAATCTATTATTTTTAATAGAAGAATAACAGCAGTAAAGACCAATTCAATCAGACTGCACATCCTAAAAGCAACACTTGGGCTGAACAGATGGAGTTAAGCATGTGATGGCAATAGTATTTAAGCATATATGTGGAGGTGTATTTTACTAACTGTATGTTCGGGCAGTCGAGAAGGGCCCACCAATCTTAATTTTCGGGGTGAGGAGGTGCGACTGCACCCCTTACCCACCCCGCTGGCTCCGCTATTGCCCAGTACTTTGCACAATACAACAATTAGTCACTGTTTAATACTTTATTAAACTTATAGAACAGCATGCAATATGAACAAGGCATTATTATCAATGTAGCAGACAAGAGTGTAGCAGTCTTCTTTTCTTTCTCTGTTCTAGCAAAGAAGAGTACAGGACAGAGACAACCACCATATATCATATCCAAATAAGGAATGTGTTCTCATCAATTGAGGGTCGATCCACATCATCTAGTGATATTGATATCTGTGAGTCAAACTTTTGTCACTGAATTTATTATGTTTCTTTTAGTATTATTAAGTGTAGCCCTGTTGATAGCAATGTTGAGTGTTGTAATAGTCATGGGTGGATTGTGTGCAGTTCCCAGTGATTTAGCATGTTAAAATCATACATTTACAATGCTTTAACATACTTTCACTATGCTTTACTACAGTTTGCTGTGCTTTATCCATAAGACGATATAATTGTATCGAAGGCAGCTTGAGGGCCACAAAATGGGCAACCCCACCCACTACCACTGACCATTTCAGTGGCCCACCCCCAAGACAAGGAGACTTTTGGAGGGAGAGATTTGTTTTAAGGGCGGAGGTGACCGATCGCGACCATCCATGCTGTGCACGTGGGGGATTTATGTGGCAGGGCAGCAGCCTTGTCCCTGTAAATCTGTATGTGGGAATGTAAGGTTGGCAGGGATGAGGTTAAATCTGCCCCTGCCAGCAATTGCAGGTGTGGCCATTCCACAATTAGGTAATTGGTGGTAATTGGGGAGTGGCCACATATATAAAAGGAGCCAGAAATTCTTTGTTGAGGAGGAGGGAGTTTGGGTGCTTTACCTGGATGCTTCAATGTCATTTTGTAAACTTTATAGTGCAAACCATATTGCATTATTTTGTTTAAATCGTTTATTTTGCTGTTTATGCTGTTGTTTGTTTGTTCCTAACCCTATCCTGTCGTAGACCCATAAACACAGAATAGCATTAACTAGATTTTCCATATTGCTTCGTTTCTCAGCCCAAAAATGCAGCTACAGTAAATTCTCATTAAAACAAACTTAAATTAGACACATTTCCTGATAGTACACATTTTCTACAAAGTCCCAGCTAAATTTAGCAGTCACTTATTGTAAATTACTTCTTTTAATACAAATTCACTTAACACAAATTTCCTGTTAGTGCAAATTATTTTTAAGTCTTCCCAGAAAAGATGTCTGTACTATACTTTACTTAAGTTTGGGATTACATATCCTATGCTGCATTTTGAGTTGCCATAGTACCCATGCAAAAATGTGCACTATCCATGCAGACAAAATTGGAGGCGATGGATAATGCACCACCATACAAGAAAAAGAACAATGTTCCTACAGATTGCAACATTCCCAAGAGCACTTTTACAATCATTCTAAAAAACTGGGCTGTAGTAATACAGAACAGCAAACTGTGAATGCAAGTCGCTAATATTTCAGATTTGCTCAATACCCCGATGTTGAAAGAGGGTGTCTTGCTTTTGTGGTTTAACAATGCCTGTGATCAGAATGGAACAGGCAGATTTCAACTGCAATTCATTTGCAATGTATGCATCTATACAAGCCCACTTACAGATGTATTTTCAATACACACAGTACTTTTAAATGTGTAGTACTTTTCATTGTTCTGTAATTTAAATTTGATTTCAGTGTTATTGTAAAAAAAAAAAAAAAACTGACATTTTTGCATTTGGCTTGAAATTTCTGATAATTCAAATTACTGTTAAGACCCTGGGCCCTTGAAATTCGTATTAACGAGAATTGACTGTATACTGTATTGCGTGAAACAGTGGAAACAGTGGGATTATTCTTTCTTTGTAGGTTGTACTACTGCTATAGTACCATGTTGGATCAGTTTGTCTTGGATCATACTTTTGTGATACATTTATACAATGTTACAGCTGTGGTATAATTCATACCATTGTAGATGCCCTTGTGCCTGTCAGAACAGAGCCAGTGCCTCCCCATTGTAATGTAATTCCATTGGCACTGAAGATAATTTGTTAATGTGTAGATGATAAATAGATATTTGAGTTACTATCTGCAGTATTCTATTCAGAATACTGTATTCTTTGGTAAATATGGAAGACTTGTAATTTTGAACAATCTTGTTTCTACTCTTGGATCAACAGTCGCGTTATATAGTGTTTTTTGGTGATGTATTGAAAATCAATAACTTTTCATTGTTGATTGACCTATGATCTAAACCATTTAAACCCAATGTTATTAAGAAAATGACTTTTGGATTCCGAAAGAAGAACAGATTTGTATTACATAATCCCAAATGCTTTTTACCGAACCACAACATTTTTCCTCCATAACCGTGGACGTACATGTGCGAGTTGATCAAAAAGATTGAAACACGTACATTACGTCCACCACCCTCTCTCCCTCCTCATCCACCAAGAACCTTGGTGCCACCCTTGACCTCTCCCTCTCATACTCTCAACACATCTCTACGCTGGTACGCTCCTGCTGCTTTTTCCTCAGCAACATATGTAGAATTCGTCCCTTCCTCACTGACTACTCCACACAGTTCCTAGTTCAGGCCCTGTTACTGTCCCACCTTGACTACTGCAACTCCCTCCTGACCAGCCTCCCTGCTTTCGCTATCCGTCTGCTCCAGCTCTGCTGTTTGACTTGTCTTTTCCCTTCCTCGTTTCTCCCATGCTACTCCGCTCCTCCGTTCCCTCCGCTGGCTCGCTATTTCCGCTTGCATCCAATTCAAATCTCTTGTTCTTGCTTGTCGCTGTTTCTACCTTTCTGCATCTTCCTACCTCCAGACAATTATATCTCCCTACACCCCCCCTCGCTCCCTACACCCCTCTGCCACAGGCAGATTAGCTGTGCCCCCCTCCGCTCCCCCGCCTCCAGAGCCTGCTCCTTCTCCACCCTTGCCCCTCTGTGGTGCAACAACTTTCTCATGGATATCAGGACTGCTCAGTCCCTGACCACTTTTCGTCAACTCCTCAAAACGCACCTGTTCAGACAGCATCTGTAAACCTGGACTATATGGCAGCCAGCTGTGTCAGTACTTGCATCATCTTGTACTTGCACTAACCTGCTTCACACTTTGCTGTATTCTACTGCTGCTCTCAATCATCATTATTTCTATCTTGTACTTGATTTTATTCTTAAAGGTAACCGTATTCACGTTTGTTATTTGAAATCGTTCTTATCCATTTATTGTTCTTACTACTTGCTATTAATGGAATTTCTTATAACCAAATACTTAAGTTTAATTGCTTAGTCGTAATCACTCTCAAACGTCATTTTTATTTTCTCTCATTTGAACTTGCTCTTACTTACTACATATTTTGTTGTATTATAATAATAATAATAATAATAATAATAATAATAATAATAATAATAATAATAATAATAATAACATGAAAAATGCTGTGTATAGTCCAATATGTTTCTGTGAATATCATAGGACAAATAAAACAGAAACATAATAGCAGTGAAATTGATTTAAATATTTAAGTAGAAAGAGTAGTTCAGTGGAGTGAATCCATTGATTAAAACATGGAATGCTGTGGGGTATAATCAATTGTTTTTATTAAAGATCTGCCACTGTTTAGCAATGTGCTATAAAAAACAAACCTACTGAATGTGATTCTGTTTAGTGAACATTGTTTAAATGCATTTTTTACTGCAGGTGGGAGAACTTGGTTAGCCAGAGGGTGGAGTTATACTATAAGTGGATGATACTCTCAATAAAGCATCTATTCTTTCGTGGCAGTGGGCACCTGGCCAGACAGCTAGGTTTTCAGAACCTTTATCAGCGCCTTTAAAATGTTAATTTCCCCATGGCAAAATAGAGTTCCTGATTACTCAGCAGATGACACTGTGAATCAGTATTCTGCTGATTCTTCTGTTCAAGTGTATTCTCCAGTAAATGTAAATGTATTAAATACAGATAAAGGGGAAGTCTCATTTAAACTGTGTGTGTGTGTGTGTGTGTGTGTGTGTGTGTGTGTGTGTGTGTGTGTGTGTGTGTGTGTGTGTGTGTGTGTATATATATATATATATATATATATATATATATATATATATAATTAGGTCTTTTTATTTAACATCATGTAATCAAAGCAACAACAAAACAATATCACAAAAGTCTACCAGAAGCCACAATGGTAGTACAGTATTTCATGTTAGATTTTGAAATTTCCATACATGAAAAACTGCAAAGCAGTATGCAATTCAATATGTTAACGTAACATTATTCAGCAGGTTTCATTTGACTTTATGAAGCAAAATTAGTTAATTCTATAGGGTGATACAAAACTATTGGACATAACTGTATGTACTGCCCCTAATGAGTTCCTACTTGCTGCCATGTGTAAAAGCCTGTGCTGCTTCTTCCTAGAATCCTACTGGAAAATGATGTTGCAGAGCGGTCTAATCACCTCTAAATACAGTATGTGCATAATACAAACCGGGACCGACCATCATCCAAATTCGTGAGAGGAATATTGAACAGGACGAAACAGGTCAGTTTGGGTTCCGTTTCAGAGCTCCCGCAGTTGAGAAATGTAACAGTGGGTGGTCCCATAGGGCAAAATGGAGATTGCAGGAATGGTCCATATTTGTAGCACAATGATAGCGTGAAAGTAGTGTGACGCTTAAGTCCATGGTGGAGGAAGAGAATGATGGGCCCCGGTGCAGGACCTTATTGTGGGCCCATTCCTGAATCTCCCATTTTCTGACTGAGATGTACTTTTAAGTTTACCAATAAATTGAGTGGCCATTAATGAGTCATAAAACACCAGGACATTTATGACCGGTGTGTCTGTTCACAACAGCTCAATGATTAGAGCCTCTCAGATTCAATTTCAGCATGAATAATTAAGCAACACTTTAAAGCACACATTACACTGACAAATTATATCCTCTGTGTATGGACTGTTTGAAGTTAGCATGCTCATGCAATTAAATTTGTTGTGCCAAATGATGCCTTGCGTTTTTCCAGCCTTGATCCTTGTTAACATGCACTAAAATAAACTGTGATTTTGAAGTAATGGCAATTATTCTAACAGACTCGGCTGGGCCTACGAAGGTAGTCGTCTTTATTACTAAAAGAGGGATTTGTATCTTGCATTTTTTTTTTTTTAGCAAAGTATTTAATTGTACACAATGGTGTTTGCTAAGCAGCATATAAACTTACTTGGTTACTAGTGTGTTGTGTAGTTTAGGCATTTTAACTACAATTACCAGGCAGTTCCCTGGGTACAGATGTGAATTACAGAGTGCTGTCAAGCAATAAAAAAAAAGAAAATCTCAGTTAATCTTGGTTTTAATTGCATGTTTAATTGATACAATTACTACATCCATCTCATTCAAATGTGTTTTATTACTGATATTATTATTACTATTATCAGTAGTCGTAGTATTATTAACATTATCCAAAAAAACAGCGCATCATAAAACCCCTTTTCTTATTTATTATTCTTATATTATTATTCTCATTTTGTTGGCCCTATATGGTTTTATATTTGTTTACAAAGAATTATACAGAAAAAATCCAGCATTTTCTGTTAAATTGTTTGAACCAACTGCTTAATCACAGTTTATTACTTAACTTACTGCATTTCAAATTAAACTGTATATTTTCTTATCATTTTCCTTTCAAAGGGTATTACATTGTTTTTTATAACTTGAAAATATCTAAATAAAACAAAGCATTCACTGAGTAACTGTTATATGTTCTTTAATTGTAAACAATGTATTTTTTTTTAATAAATATGGTAATTGAAATACAATTAAGTCAATAGCTATCCACTTTACAACAGCATTGATTATACAGGGTGTCCCACTGAAAGTAAGTAGTACAAGAATCACAACGTACAAATAAATATTAAATACACTCACATGATGGAGCAGCACAGACATGTACAGGAATCCTCATTATTACAAACTCGCTTTATAAATGTTTCTCATGCCAACATCTATCTGAAATACTTACAGGCTGCTTTCAAGTGCGATACCGTGTATCGTACTGACATGATTTAGCTTGATTCACAGGCTTGCAGAGATCCTGAAAAAGTACTCTGTCGATACTGCCCGGTTTCATTTGCTGTTCTGTTGTTGCTGTCTGTAGCAGAAGAATGGCTAGACAGTGTATTTTGAGAATCACGGATGTGGTACAGCAGTCATACTTACTGGAAGTTAGTTAGTAACGATACAAGTAACGGTCTTTCTATCCAATTAACTGTTAACAAGTTATTTTTTAGAATAAACTTCCCATTCATAAGTCCTTCACTCCATAATGTAATTCTGTGACTAATTTTCAATTCAAATGATGACTGCATTTATTGCGTTTCATGCACTTGAGTATATTATAATAATGCTGAGGGAATTAAGGTACGTTGAGAGGGTCAAAACAAAGGGTGATTAATGCGCTTTAAAGAAATTAATTTAAAATAAATGAAGGTGTTTTCTTACATTTTTCTTCATTCTATATTTGTGTATAATTATAACAGTACTGTAATGATCTGTGCATTTGTGTTTCCCTCCCTGTGTTTCCCTGCTAAGTGTATAAGAGCACAACTGGGGGAGTGTAGCCCAACTACCCCCAGAAGCAGCTGACACAGAGTGTTACACATATGGCCTGATGTCTACCAGAAAGCCGCCTGGAGCCAACCGTCGTGCATCTCCGCACAGTAACCAGGGGCCTCTCGCCCATACAAGGAAAGGGGCTCATGAAGATACGGCTTGGAGAAACGCAAGGTGCGCCATGAGGTATAGGTGGCTGCAGTCCAAGACCCTTGCATCCTTGACATGGATTTTCTGCAACAGACTGGAAGCCATCTGGACATACAGAGGGGGCTTCTTCAGTTCCGAGATGGCCCGACCCTTGCACTAACTATCCCGGAGGAACCAACCCCCCTGGGGAGGTCCAGTGTGGGGCAGGAATCCACCTCCCAGCGTGTTACCACCAGATGCCTACAGAAGGTCCCACCTCCTGCGGTGGTCAAACCTGGGGGACCAGTTAACTCCTCGGGGAGGCCCTGCAGAGGCCAGCAAGCTCCATCACCATCTGCCTCCAGTTGCCAGCCAGCCTGGCCTGGACTGAAGACCCGACAGCGCACCATCACTCATGGCTTGCAGATAAGGCCAGCTTCGGTGGTGAACAAACCAGGTGGACCCACCAACTCTTCCCAGCCATCAACAGCCATCTCTAGCCTGCGGTGAGCCCGACCTGGGCCAGAGACTCGCAAATCTGCCCGCCCAGCTGTACCACAGCAGCCCACCAGCCGAGACGTCATTCCAACAGCAGTAAGCGCAGTCTGGAAGCGTAGCTGTGAGGGGTTCCAGCAGGGCTTTGCTGCCAGTCCAGAGGGAGTGGGCTGGACCCACCTGGTGCAGCACGAGATCAATACAAGGGACGCAGCGCCAGTCAAGCTGCGGCCCTGCCTGCAAAGTTTGAATTGCTGATGGAGAGAGCACTGTGCCGGGTCCCACAACAGCATTGCCTGGTCTACCTTGAAGACCTGCTGGTGCATGGACCAAACTTCGAGGAAGTTCTGCTGTCCCTGTGGGAAGAGCTACAGCGCCTGGAGGCAGCTGGTGTCAAACTCCACCCAGAGGTCAACTTCCTGGGTCATCGGGTAGGAGGGGAGGGTATCCGCACAGGGGCCTGAGAAGATCAGGGGCCCGCTGCTTTGGAAGGGTGAGCAGTGGATTGAGGCCTGTGACCCGGTGACACAATGAAAATAAATATAATATTCATATGAGTAACAAATTAGTACTGCTCTTAAGTCTAAATAATTACTGGGCTAAGTGCTTACAATCCTCAAGGGGCAGAAGATTGATACATTATGGAAACATCTTAAAATCTAACCTGCAGTCTATCTGGAAGTGCTTGATTCATTGCAATTGAAACTGTAGACTGTCAATCATTAGTATTGTCCTTCCTACTAAATACAGGATCATCCCCAGTTCGTACACTACTTTTAGTTTGCTACAATTCACCCGTTTTCCGCTGCACAATTACCTTCTAAAGGGAAATAGACATTTTTACTGTTTTTAGTTGTTTATATTTTATTATAGTTTGGGTTTCACTATTTTATTACTATATGTACTGTAGATGTTACAATCATACAGTACTCCTTTGAGTACTTGACTAAAATGGCCAGATTACTAGTTTTGATGGTCCAAATTTCACAGATAAAACACTTTACTGTATTGCCTCTAACAACAAACACTATTCTCTTTTTTTTGTTTAAAGTTTTATTTGCTGTACTAAATTTAAATAGACAGATTGAATGTTTAGGACAGCGAGGAAGCACACCTTAGTCTACAATGAAAGACAACATTCAGAGGGCATGTACGAGAGTGGAGATTCATTCATCTACAAATGGAACAGAGATTAAACATAGTTCTCAGATCCATTTACTAATAAAAGTTATATTGCAGGGTTAGTAGTTTAAACATTTTGCTATAGGCTATTATTAAATAGCCTATAGCAAATTACAATAAAATTAAGAGCTTATCTTGCTCTTAATTGTACTGTAATTCTTGATATGCATTTTGTATACAACTGTAAGTTACCCTGGGTAAGGGCGTCTAAGAAGAATAATAATAATAATAATAATAATAATAATAATAATAATAATAATAATAATAATAAAATGTTATCAAGTTACAGAAGTCTAGAGAGTCAAGTTTTAGTAATTGTAGAGCCACTTTTAGGGCATCTTACAGTTTTCTGAAATTACCAGTGCTATACAATTTGCATAATTGTTTGTGCTACTTGTTACTCAGTGACACATTTTGTATACAGCCAAAAATGATTAAATATTCTGCTATTTTCAAACTGCAGGCCAGGTCAGGCTGGGCAATCGCCTTCACTGATCCTATGGTTTTAGTTTTTTTAGTTTTTTAGTTTTTTAGTTTTGTTTTGGTTTTTTTTGTTTAGTTTCCCAGACTCTTTCTCTCCTCTCGCACCAAAACACTCCACCCACAACACAGAGAGCTGCAGGTTTTTATGCTGGCGACCATCTCCAGTTTAGCAACAAATTAATCAGTGAATTAAATGGGGAGAGGGACATGGGGCTTCCCTATCCATGCTGCCAAATAATAACCAAACACACAGTTTTTTGCCGTCATATTTATAAATAAATCATAACAACAAAATAATACAAACTATACACCGGGGCAGGGGGTATCTCTTTCTAAAATAAACAAACAATACATTTTAATCAGCAGGGCTTTCCCACCCTGCCACAAAGGGGTTAAAAGTTATGGGTTAATATTATTGCACATATGTATGTGCTCTGTTCTCAGTCAGCAAAATAAGCTTGAGATAGCAGTGCCAAGTAGCCAACTCCCTAAAAAGGAATTTAAGATAGCTGGAAGGGGATGTGAAACAACTGGACCAAATCTCAGGAAAACAGATGGTCAATCACATAAACTATCAATAGTGTCCTGATAAAATAGGCTGGAGGGCTGTAAAATAAACTTTAAATAAGTTGTAAAGTAAACTGAAATAGGTTAGTGAGAAGCAATAGAAGATCCATCAGTATCAGTATCCTCTGTGCCTCCACCCTCCCAGAGAAAGGTAACTGACCACTATGTGTTCTCTGTACTAGATTTCTCACGAATTTGTAGTCTGTGTAACTGCATAAAATAAATTGCTTGTGTTTTCTTTCTGCATACTGGAGTCCTGTAACCCACTGTGTTGGGATAAAGTAAAAGTGTTTGCATTTTACTGATTGGTCGGTATATTGTATTCCTGGGAATGATAAGAATTATGAATTGAGATAATTGAGTTAACATAACACATACACCCATCATGTTTTAGCAAGCTATTTATTACATTTAATAACTAAAAGGTGCCAGAAATAGTGTTTCCATTTTTTTTAACCAAGTCTTTTACCCCATTTCTCCCCAGTTTGAATGTCGCTTCACCGCTGTAATGCACGCACCAAGCCTGGGAGAGCTGAAGATCTATGGACAATGTTACAGCTGTATAGCCAAGCTGCTGTTGTTGCCAAATTACTGAACCCCGGATGACAAAGGTAATCTCAACAAGGGTGCATCCAGTATTATTTTTCCAACTCTACCACACCAAATATGATGCTACACTGAGGGACCTGCTAACGAAGCAGGGGAATTGTTCCCAGAATCAAATATTCTCAATAACTTATGCTAAATAATGTTATTGCCAAGTTTAATGACAATTGGATAAGTGGTTCTCCAGATATATGGAAAAATATGAAGTGTGACATGACCATCTCCACTATATCCCAAATATCAAAATTAGAGCTATCAGGACGATAAAAAAAAATTGGTGACTATGACATATATGAACAGTATTACTGAATATGGATTTAGAATATTTGTATAAAATCAAGAGTTTATTGCAATATACCCAAATGCAATCCGAAACGAAGAAGAGGCTAGGAGTGTTTGATAACAGTTTGGTAAAGAGTTATATTAAACCTGTCATACCAGCCATTTCCCTTATATTATTCATTACAAAAAAAGTTTGTTAAAAAAAAGTTTTAGTTTAAGCTTGAAGCTACAAAAGTCAGGTAATTCCTAACAAAAATAAATAATTAAATTAACTTCAATGATGCAGCTTGAAGCCACCGCAGTCAGGAAATGCCCATAACAGCCGCATCCAGGTTAGACCTGCAGCATAGATACTGAGATGTGATGGGCATAGTAGCATTCAATAAGGGGAGCAGATAAAAAAAATAAAAAAAAAGAATTTGAAAACCTTTGCAACAGCACCTTTAACAAGAAACAGTTCCACTAATGATAAGGGGAGCACAATTGTGTGATATACTACACCAACCAGCTGAGTTCATCCCCTCCCAGTTGTCTGTATTCATATTTAATCCTTTAAAAGATGTATGTAAAATGCAGAATTAAAAAAAGGGGCTATATTAAACATTAAATGATGTTTTAAACGTATATGTTTCACTGCCACATCTTTAATTAATTACACAGCATATAAACTTTAGCAAAACGCTTTTCCCCCCACGTGGGGCCTGCATTGGTTTGTCACAGTGGCCAATCCGTCCAGAACAAGGAAGTACTATTTTATTTCAAAAGTACACGTGTATTTACAGAGCAGCGCCAGGCTTTGTGTGCAACCTTCTTGTTTACTGTGCTATAGAATTCATAACAAGCATGCAACGAAAAAGGACCATAGAGAAAAAGCAAACAGATTCTGATCAGAATAATTCGTCAAAGGTATTTTAATCACTCCGATAATATAGCTAGTGATGTTTTTCTTTTTAAATTATTATTATTACCAGCTATGTCCCAGGTGGAAAACATTACCAAGCTTGATATTATTATTATTATTATTATTATTATTATTATTATTATTATTATTAGGCTTGCCAGTTTTACAAATGCCGTTTATAACTCATTTATTTGGCAGTTTGCCTCCCAAAAGTTGTATCGTTTTTTGTTTGAAATAGGCAGTAATACCGCTGCCACGATATATTTAGAGACCAATCAGTTTGTCAGCATTCATTCCTGCCATACTTTTACACTGAATCGCTAAGTTGTTGGCTCATAAATTTCTTTTAGTCAATATTTATTTTTAACAGTCGCTAAGGATGCTAGTCTATACGTTCAGTACGAGTAAAGCAAGTCACTTGTTCTCTACGTTCACTGTCTGACTAAGCTTATCCCAGTGGCAAATTCACTGGCAGATACCCAGCTTGCAGAGAATCATGCAATATGGTACATGAGATCTCTTTTTAAGTGATTTATGTTTTGGCACTGACAACTGCTGTGAATGATACATCAATACAGTCTTATTATTTGATTACGATTAATTAAATATGAGCAAAACAATCTTTAAAAAAAAAATACAGATACAGGATTTTTTTAAATAATGACCGGCAGATACACATTCGCTGTTTTAAAGTAACCTTTAAATTCACCGGTGTGCTGCAGTTGTGATCAATCAGTATGCATATTTAGGCCTATATTCGGACTAGCAGAGTAAAAATGATCGTTTGGTTCTTTAAACTCTTTCATACTGTAGATGTTTGTAGTTTATTATTTTATAAAAGAACCAAGCACACAGTAGTATTTGGCCAGCCTACAGTTTTCAGTTCAGTCTCTGGGTGTTATAAAAAACAGCAACAACATAATTTTATTTATATAGCGCCTTTCATAGCAGGTATCACAAGGCACTTTACAAAACTAGAGGATACAAACAAAACTACAGGGTAAAAACCTTATCCCAGCGAAATATATGTTTGCATTGAGTGAGCTCCCTTTGAGTTGTAAAGAAAATGAACTCACTGACAAGCTAACTAGGTCTGCTCTTTACTGAAGGGACCATTGGGCCAGATATCATGGTCTTCACCACAAAATGAAATATGCATCATTTTTATACTGTTACAAAATCTCTTAAGCACTAAACTTTACATGACTGGGATAACAAATTAATTAATTTTAGTAAAAAATAAATAAATAAAAAAAACTTGAAAAGGAATACAAATTGGTCATACTGGTAGACTATTAAAAATGTGTATACTGTATTGCTGTTTGAGTCGTCTCCCCTTTAATTCTATATTAGAGCAGTATACGATATGTTATATAAAGTAACTTTAATTTAAAAAAAATAATAATAATAATTCCCTCCTTTTCCAGAAAAATTCAGCTGATAAGCCCTCTGGTCAAAATGCAAATCCCGTCTCTCAAGAAGGGCTGTGCTCTCGAGTGCTGTCAGTTGGGAAGTACCTTCTTCTCTTCATCGTCATTCCTCCGTTTCTTAATTATGCATCGTTGCAGAGGGAAGGACTACTGTTACAGCCAGAGGGTAAGAAAGCTCTACAAGATTACATTGTTGACTTTGTTACTTTGATATTCATTTTTTAAGGCTTTATTTATACAAGAGAAAAATCAATTGCATTTTTAATATATATATATATATATATATATATATATATATATATATATATATATATATATATATATATATAAATATATAATATATATTATGAGTTAAATAAAATATCAAGCTAATTTGTAGTGCAGGCTGTCTGTATACTTATGCATGTCCTAATATATTCAGAAACTGAAGTTTCATTACACATCACACCTTGTGTTGAATATTCTGATATTTTTCTTGTCATACATACAGTGTACAAAGTAGTAAAGCTTTAAACTTACTAATTGCGCAATTTTTGTGAAAGGAAAATTACACTGAAGTCCACCTGCTGTAAGTTGTTTCTTAATAGTTTTGTAAATTGACGGTTGTGAAAAGTTTTCACATGTGCCTACTGTAAGTGCATAAGTTCCCCCTTTTATGGTGTTAGTGTTTACCTTTTATTTCTAATGTTTTCCTTGGTGTTTGGTGGCACCTAATTGGCAAATATTGTTTTGCTATTTTTAAAAAGAGAAATGTTTATCCTTCTGGATTTTTGTTTTTAAAATAACTGTACCTTGTACATTATAATAGTTTTCTTCTAACTTAGATTTGTATGTCTTTGCTTGTTTTTAGGAGGACAGTTAATAGATGTTGGTTTGGGGCAGAAGATGTGCCTAACCTGCAAAGGAACAGGACAGCCTGTTGGTAAGCTGTTTAAAGCATTTACAATTCCAAATAATTTTATGATACAGTGATACATTTTTATGATACAGTGAGTTAGTACATTTGAAGTGTAGATTTATGTACTTACTGAAATGAACATCAGAGACCATTTCAGCAATTCCTAGCTGTCGGCACTCAATTAAAGGGAAACCCTGTTTGTGTATGTTTCCCATTGGCAGTTTTCACTCTACGGATGCACAGTATCTGTTAGCAGCAGTAGGTGTAGATGGTACGAAGAATAAGTGACAAGCAGCTCAAAAAGCAAAAATGAAATTAAAAGAAAATTCAGACACGAAAAGGGCATACAATAGATTAATGCATGGGGACAGCTTTACAATGTCAGTCAGTCTGTATTTTTAAATGGACACTATCAGATATGCCAGGCAAACCCTTCTTATTAGGAAACCTCCAGTAATTTGCTTTATTATCCATTTTGCAGTGGTACTGGATGCACCCACTGGCATGTCTTCAGATGTCTGGTTTCAAATACAGGATGATCTATCCCAGTTAACAAAGGTTTGTACGAAAATATTAATGCCATCATTTACCAACTAGTACAATTTACCGGTGAGCATAATGCTTAATTGTGGCTCCCTAAACAAAAACAAACAAAAATAGAACAAAAACCTTAATGTTCATTTTATTATGAATTTTTGGGTCTTATTGATTAAATTTATTGCATGAGTTTTTTTCTTTTTTAATCTATAAAATTGTTCTCGAGTGACTTGAGACACGTTTATAGATAAATATATATATATAAAATGTACAGTGCCGTGAAAAAGTATTTGCCCTCTGCCTGATTTTCTGCATTTTTGAATTTGGTCAGATCTTTTTGAGGGTTGTTGTAGTATATAGATGGAGTCTGAGAAAAAAATGACACCAAAGTTTGGTGCTTCTTTCATTTGTTTGGTGTGCAAGGTAATCAAGCATGCTATCTTCAGGTGTGAAAAAGTTATTGCCCCCCCCCCCCCCCCCCCCCCCCAGTTAACTCAACCCAATTAAAGGGATAATTAGGGTCAGCCATTTGAATACTTTGGTTAACAATCAGGCCTGATTTGGGCCAGTCCTGCCCAGTATCATTTTGATTAACGTTGGCCCTTACCATCAGAGTGAAGTTGTCAGCACACAGGTTCTGGAGGCACATCGTGCCACAATTAAAATAAATTCTTGAAGACCTCTGGGTGGGATGGGGGGGGGGATTTATTGATGCCCATCTGTCTGGAAAGGGTTACAAAACCATGTCCAAGGCTCTGAGTCTCCACCAAACCACAGTCAGAGCCATATTGTCCAAATGGAGGAAGTTTGGGACAGTAGTGGCCATCCTGCCAAAATCTCTCCAAGAGCAAGGCATAAAATCGTCCAGAAAGTCACAAAGAACCCTAGAAAAACATCCAGAGATCTGCAGGCCTCTCTCACCTTGGCTAAGGTCAGAAAGACACTGGGCAAAAATGGGATTCATGGCAGAGTAGCAAGGCGGAAACCATTGCTCACTAAGGAGAATGTGAATGCTCGTCTCAAGTTTGCCAAAAAGCACCTGGATGATCCTCAAGAGTTCTGGAACAATGTTCTATGGACAGATGAGTCAAAAGGGGAACTTTGTGGTCAACATGGGCCCCGTTATTTCTGGCGAAATGCAAACACTGCATTCCACAGCAAGAACCTCATACCAACGGTCAAGCATGGTGGTGGTAGTGTCATGATTTGGGGATGCTTGCCATCATTGACGGAACCATGAATTCTGCTCTGTGTATCAGAGAATTCTACAGGAGATTGTCGGGCCATCCATCTGTGAGCTGAAGTGCAGCTGGGTCATGCAGTAAGACAGTGATCCAAAACACACAAGCAAGTCTACATCAGAATGGTTCAACAAGAAATTTAAATTTTTGGAATGGCCTAGTCAAAGTCCAGACCTAAACCCCATTGAGATGTTGTGGCAGGACCTGAAATGAGCAGTTTATGCTCGAAAACCCACAAATGTTCTGCATAAAGGAGTTGGCCAGAATTCGGTGTTGTAAGAGACTGATTTCTGCTAAAGGTGGTGTAACCAGTTATTTAGTCTAAGGGGCCAATTACTTTTTCACACTGGGGCATTGAATGTTGCATAACTTTGTTTAATAAATAAATGAAATAAGTATCAAAATTTTGTGTTATTTGTTCACTCATGGTCCCTTTTATCTAATATTAGATTGTGGTTGAAGCTCTGATAAAATTCTGTGTCAGAAATATGCAAAAATGCAGAAAATCACATGGGGCAAATACTTTTTCACAGAGAGCGAGAGCGAGCGAGCGAGAGAGAGAGAGAATCTGCAGTGTGTAAGACCTGTATATGACTACATTGACAGCAGGAATTTCAACATATGTAAAATCCACTGAGATTATGTAGTTTACCTAACATAAGGACTGGATTAGCCTATACCAGGTTCTCCCTAGACTTCTTGACAGGGCAGTATTGTACATTATAACAGCCCCAAGCCAGGGTGGCTAATAAGCTAATAAATTATTTAGTAATACAGTAGTAGCAGGTCTGTGACCCACAGATTACCCAAGTGTCCTTTTGTATAATGAATAGAGCCTCCCATTGCCAGTAAACTACAATTCAATAGAATAATGCCACTTTTAGTGAAGTGTAATTTTATTATTAATCCCCCAAAACCAAAGGTGATTATTACTAGCCTATATTGTTTTTTACAGTTCTGTGGTTATTCACCAATACAGCGCTATGAACACGGTTTATATTTTCTGAACCCTTAAGGATAGTTCATACATAGAGCAGTGATACTCATCTCTGGCCCTCGAGATACATTCCAGTACTGGTCTTTATTCCAAGCAGGTTAGTTAATTACCTCTTAAAAGCTTCAATTAATTACATTAGAACCTGCATGGAGTAAAAACTGGACTGGATTTGATCACAAGTGCCAGAGTTGAGTACCACTGCAGTACAGGGTGCAGTGTTACCAGATTGGACGGGTTCATGCCCAACTGGGCTTGAATTTTTTTTTTTATTATGCAGGTGCCTAATTTTTGGGCTAGTTTTGAGCATTTGTGCGAGTGTTACATTTGGATATGTTTTGAATAGTTTGAAAGTATTAATGATATTTTAAAGCAAAATACTAAACTATCTGATACACAACACTTAGTGTTTACAGCACTGTTGCTGAGCATTGTGTGATGTTCGGATACAAACAAGCCCAGTATAAAGCTAATTTTGATATGAATCATATGCACAGTTTGAAATAGGTGAGTATGCCGTACACGACATGTTAATTGCAAGATGATATTGCCTAACTTTTACTTTTATTTTCAGTTTGCATTTTTTCAGTAGCAATCAATAATAATGAGGAAGCGTCTTCAAACTGAATTAGATAACTTATCTGAACATTTTATGTAGGCTTTTTTCTTTGCTGATCATAGATGGGCATGAGGCTTGTTAAACTGTGTATGCCTTTATTGCCTTGACAGAAATCACATGTGAGTGATAATAATTAATTTTAATTAACATTCAAACATCTGTGGGAACATAGAACACAAAATTATGCAGTATGCATCACAGAGAAAAACACTATCAAGTGCATAATATAATATCCACTGAGGTTAATGAGTCAGTGGTTTTGACAATGCTGAAGTTGACCTCTTTATTCGGCTAGCTTCTTATTCACATTCCAGCTTCTTATTCACATCTTGCAAAAGTAACACAAATTGAATAAGTAACGGGTATTTTGGGGCATAAATTGCTTTGGGTGAAGCAAAGTGATTCTCAGGGGGAACCCGTCTATGTCCCCCATATGTATTTGTCGTGGCCCAAAAGTATTTGTGTTGGGGTATGTTGGGGGACTATCCCCCTATGAAAGTAGTAAAATATAACGTACCTTAAAATTGCCTCTGTCGATGAAAGCCTATGAATTATAGATGTAATGCTAGCTGGTACCTGCTTTCCACGCACAGAGAGTAATATAAGAACGGAATTTATTTTATTTAAAAAAAAAAAAAGTAACACTTTGGAAATCCATAACACTATGTAACACAATTTTTGTTCCTGGGTAGTAAGTGTTATTTCCTAATTGCTTATGCCTCAAAAGTATAGAAAATGGCTATTATTCCCCACAAACTTTGCTTTTGTGACCAGGACAGTGATATTTCAAAATATCACTATTTCCAATGAAAAAAGGGCAAATGTGTGTCTTTTCGTTCACATAAAGTCAGAAAAAAACAACATATGAATCCAAATTAACATGTATTTATACTAAAGTAATACAAAAATGACTACAAAAGATTTAGAAGTGAGTAGTTTTTCGAGATTTACAATTATACTGTATTTTGTAGTCATTTTTGTATTACTTTAGTATAAATACATGTTAATTTGGATTCATATGTTGTTTTTTTTCTGACTTTATGTGAACGAAAAGACACAAAAAAATAATAATTGTTACATGGTGTAATCCAACCAAATTACAGATTTGTTTTCTTCGAGCTGTAGAAGAAAGATGATCAAACTGATGCTCAAATTATGCAATGCCTATGTGCTTGTGCACAAAATAGGACACAGTAAACCATTTCACTTTCACTGTGGCGAGTAATTTTATTTTGAAAATCTAGGGCCTGCTGCTTCTGATGTAATGTGTGCTTTTTTTGAGGGGGTTTGGGGATGGTCTTGAAAAAGAGTACGCTGTGTATGTTTCCTGTAATTGACAGCACTATTTATAAAATAATAAAATTAAACAAAAATCCTTTCTTTTATTTTCTGTTTTTAGGTTTGTACATATGACAGGGTTGGTCTTGGGTTCAGTAAGCGGACATTGCAGAATGAGACAACAGGAGTGGAAAGGGTTTGGAGAGAGTCAACCACTGGAAGGTTAAACCATTTAAATATTATACTGTGAGGAATATGCATAAAGACTACTTGAGATATGGAATGGTTTTACAAACCACAATTTAACATTCGTGTCTGCTGCAGCTGGTTTTTTTGTTGTAATTAGCATTAAGTGTAACTGGCTTATTAGTAAGAGGTTTTAAGAGGGTTGCATATCTTTGCTATTATAGATTGTGGATTGAGAGACTGTTTTAGAAAAAAAACCTGACTATTTCTAACTATCATTTTCCTTTTTTTTATGCTGTAATTGAAAGCTATCCCTCAGATTTAATTGGTTTAAATCAATTTTAATAAAATGTTTTTTAGTGTGATTATGTGACTTCCAAATAACATACGTTTTCTCCTGTATCTTGTATATCATCTCATTAGGTGTTCTAGATAGTTTTATAGTGTAGAAATACATGTATAATTACTTGTTAAATAGCTTACCTGCATCTCCCAAGGACAACATTTGGAAATTAAGTTAAAATGTCTCAATTCAGGGGTTGCCAAGTGGCACATCTGGTAAAGGTGCAGGATACGCCCTATAGCCTGGACGTCGTTGGTTCGAGTCCAGGTTATTTCACTGCCGGGGGGGGGGGGCTTATGTTAGCCAGGCTTACCGCGCACCAGCAACCCCTATAGGCTAACCCTAACCCAGAGCTGCGTTGTCCTCCAACGCTGTAGCTTTGACGTCTGCAGTGTGAAAAGAAGTGGTCCGATGACGGCACACGCTTTGGAGGACAGTGTGTGTTTGTCTTCGCTCTCCCAAATCAGCGCAGGGGTGGTAGCGGTGAGCTGAGCTTAAAAATAATTGGATATTCCAAATTGGGGACAACATGATAAAAACAATTGCCAACTACTAAATAACAATAATAAAAAAGGTCTCAATTCGATCTTTTCCAGTAGACAAATTCTCCAAGAACCAAAATATTTCCTCCAACTTTTCACTGGGTTTGAATATATCTGAATGAGATTAAAGGAATGTGCTCTACACAATCACAAATTAAAATGCAGGTCTATTTAAAATACTGTCTGCTTTATAGCTAAGCAAAAAGCGGGCCTACATTTTTTGTAGAGCCAAATATAAACAAAAATGCCTCGCAAATATCTATGTCTTTCTTTCTTGACTCTTTGATTTTCTCAGTTAGGAAGAAAGCATCAATAAAATGATCAAATCCAGATTCAAAGCAGTTTATTGAAATTTTAAATCTGGTAGTGAAGCGAAGGCTTGAAAAAGATTTTTTTTATTTTTCCATTTTACAAAATGGGTGCAAAATAAATACTGAATCCAGATTAAGGGGGTGATGTAAGGATACGCGCAAAGTGATTTGCGGGTACAAAACCCCTATAATGCTGCCGTAAATCATATTTAGCAGCTGTGAAGTCTGAGTTTTATCGGCCTCTAAAAATACGACGTATGTAGAGAACGTTGTTCACCAGGCATTCTGCACCCGCTATCAAATTTACACTTTGCCATCATTAATCCATTAAAATTATATTGAAATGCAAGAAAAGAGCATGCAATTGGGCGAGATCTGGATACTAAGCGGGCGCAAACATTATAATGTGATGTGAGGATTTTGCCTTGCAGTTGCTGGCAATTGCTGACCCTCCAAAAAACTTTACACCTGTTATACAAAGTGCAAACCATTTTAGAAGCGAGTAACAAAGAGCTGTATAAAAGCATACACCTGCAGAGACCTGTCATTGGCTTCAGGGTGGCTGCTCTGGTTCACTTCCTGATGCAGCGACACTTGGCTCTTGTTGAGGTGAGGCAGGAACACGTTCGGTGGAGAAGGGCAAGATGAAGAAGACCCTGCATATTCAATCCCAGGGTCACTTTGTTTGGGATGCCGGAGGATGCAGTGCTAAAGTGCTGTCGTCTCACTCCACAGGTCATCCTTGACACGCTCGGGTCGAATCGAGTCACTAAACTGCTCAAGTCGAGTCACCAATCTGTCTCAAGTCATTTTTGAGTCATTAATTCTGACAGTTCAGGATATCTTGATTTGATTCCTTAATCTATAAGCACATTTTGCCACTGTATAAAGACCCATTTCCCTGTGCTCAATTAGGTTGGGTGTTTAGTAATGAATGATACCACAAAACAAAGAACATATCTAATATTTTCTCACTTCTCAACACTGACACTCCCCCTTATAGTTTTGTTTTGGACACATTAACCAAATGAAAGGGAAATTTGATGGCTTATAATTTCATGTTGAGATATTACTTCAAGGTTTTAACAAATAGAAAAATGAAGATACTGAGGCAAAATGTTATATGATTCTCAGGTAACATAGAATCTGTTCTACATATTTCTCCTCTTAGTGTAAGCTGAGCTATGGAGTGTCTCTCTACGTTAAATGTCAACTAGACATTTTTAAGTAACAGATACTGTTTCACAAAAGCACAAAACATAATAAAAAGGTGTCTGTTGGAGTCCTAATGGCATAATAAAACATAATACAATTTAAGCAAATTAATCTTTGAAACTTTCTCTCCTGTCACATCTTATACGTTAATATACTGTGTACTCAGAAAGTGTACTGTAAACAATGTTTTATTCAGAATTGGATTTAAAGGGAAATTTAAAAATAGCTACAAAGCACCAACTCCCTTAAGAGATAGTGTCTATAAATAGATAGGTAAAATACATACAACCATACATATTTACATTAAATAGATAGTGAGCACCAAATACTTCACAAATTATTTACTTCTCAAGCTTTCACTAGGCAAAATATTATTATTAGAAATGTTTTAGATGCATTCATTACCTTTTGTGTGCTAACAAAACCTGAAAAATAACTCCTAATCGGAGCTTTTTCTGCCGTGTTGTTTAATTTTCCCTGGCATTGTTATTTTTTTAAATATCGAATATCGATGAAAAAATACTGCCGTTGCAGAGTTTACAAATAATTCAGATTCTCAAATTAGCTGTTGAAAAAAACAGAAAACCTGCCGGTATAAATTTGTGACCCAATTTCTGGTGCTATGTTTTGAATGCAGTTTATTCATATTGTTGCTTTGCACTGCTGGCAGGATGCAGCCTGCTTGTTTCTCTCTCTGTCGATTGTATAATTATTAAAGGGAACTCCACCACCGCAGGTACTTTTAGCGTACTCTCCATGTTGTTGTTGTTTTTTTTTTTCGTGTCTGTGACAAAATTTAAAAATCTCTGTTTTCCTCAGGATTTTCTGTGATCAGTGATCAGAAATCTCTTTGTTTCCTGCCTGCACATTCTGATTCCGGTTCTCCCTGCTGCTTGTGACGTTATGATCACAAAAAGGTGTTTTCTATTTCCTTTGCAGTGGTCTTAACAACCATGGCAGGAACCTGTTTATGTGCAAAATGACAAGATGACTGTGTGTGTTAGAGAGGGGCTGCATGTATTGAAAATTTAAATGAGTTTGTTATTGATTTTATCATGAAGACAATGACTCGGGTCAGATGGAGACTTTTTTGCCTGACTCGTGGGCATACTGAAGATACTTGCATTTTACATGTACAGTACATATGCTTGCATTTTATATGTGCAGTCTATTTTATGACACCGATGGCTCTAATTTGTATTCACAGCATGGTAGGATCCCTCCACACACACACTGTCATGTGCTGCTTTTTTTCTCTCCAGATATAGTAAGAAGGAATTGTCAATCTCAGTCATGTTCAGTAAGTTCCATGCAGCTTGAGATCCATGAAGCTACTCTGTTATGCCAAAAATAAGATGTGCTGAATAGGCTGTGCAAAGATCTATGCAGCATCTGCAGCAGTTATGTGTGTGTTGTTTTTTTGTTTTTGTTTTCTGCAATGGCCTGTATGCTTTATTCTGGCTCAAGGCTCATGGGTTAACCTACTGTGCCACCTAGAGATTGTTGGTGCAAGCAAGGGTCTGATCACAGAGACAAAGTATTAATGACACCTTTTTATTATTTTATTATGAAAATGGACAATTAAGAAAGGGGGAGGCATATTGGGCAAAGCAATTGGCAACCTGTTATTATTGAGGAGTTAGAGGTTTGAAGTAAAGTACTACACATTGCATACTGTGGTGGTGTGTAAGTTGTTCAGAAGAACATGCTCCTGAGTGTGACACTTAATGTAGACTAAGTGTTAGAAAAACACAGTGACAATTGTGGTGTTTTTTTTTTTTTTTTTTTTTTCTCCTATTTTGTCTAACGCTTACATTTGGCATAAGATGGCTAAGTGGAAAAGATTAGGATGGGGTTTTAAAGTTAAACAGTACATCCCTAATCTTGGATGGCAGCACAGAAAGCTTTGCAAAACATTTAATCCAGTGTGCTTCACTCACTTGCACTGCAAAAATGACTTCTGTTTAAATGGTTACTACAGGGGTAACAGACAATCTTTTTTTCAGAAACTAAAAGGGTCTGTGAGAATTGTTTGTATTAATTCATGGCTCGGCCCACTGTGGATTGTGCATGGAAGATAAGAACTGTACTTATCGTATTCCTCACTATTTTCCTTACTGTAACAGTCAAAGGCTGTCTCAAAGTTTCCACTGTAACAAATTTCTAATTTAACTTTGATACCGAACAGTTGTTCTCTACTTCAGTTTTCCTGTTCCATTTTCAGTACCACTTGTAATTCTGTTGTAATCTTTCATCTCTGACATTAATAATGTATTGGTTTGTTTTAAATCCTGACACTCCATCTACAAGACGGTAGATGTATAAAATGTTATATTAGGCTGGTCAGACTTGGCTTTGGGCCCAGATAGCAGGCAGCTTCTGGTTTGATGGAAGCAATCAATTCCCTGAGTTCAGTAACCTGGCAAGTTGGCATTTTGATGAGTGCCTTTCCTGCTGCAGTGAAACCTCTTAATTGTGCCGGTGCACAATTTTGATTTATTTGTATTGAGGGGCCCTGATACAACAAATGGTGGACAGTAGAAAGACAAAGCAATATATCCACCCTGTGCATAATTCTTTTTCAGACAATTGTTTTGCTAAACCAGGGGCCTTGGGGCTCGTTGATGTCTTTTCATAGTGAATGTTAGTTTTACTGGTAAATTGTCTTTTGGTATTTCTCAAGTTTTTATACGTTGTTAGTTGCAGTGTAAAAGTCTTTTTCTGTGTATGTGCTTATCCTGAAATAATATATCCTGAAATCATGTATCTACGAATTTTTGTAATGTGAAACTTTGATGTCTTAAAATGGTCTAGGTTTCAGTTTCAACCATTTTGTTTCCTTTAAAAAATGTCTTCAGCATTGACCTCGGCACAATGCATTTTAAAATAAATGTTTGGTTCCTGGTTAAGGGACTGTTGAAAGTATTTGAGGGTCAGGGTTGAAAACCACTGCTTAGGGGACGACATTTTCAGAGCATTACTACTTTTGTAGCCTAAAATAAGTTGCACACCTTAAAACTAACAAAGCAGGGGGCTCCTGAGTGGCAGATCGGTAAAGGCGCTCCGTGTGGAGGGCAGGATGTGCCCTATAGCCAGTTTGAGTTTCTGTAACCCTTAAACAAATATGGGATTCTACAGAGTGTTTAATGTAGCTCACCGCTCACCATCAAATGAAGGTACAGTCAAACTATCATATTTGGGGCTGCTGGACGTACCTTTTTAAAGAGTGTTATACACAGTAATGTAATGATATTATTAGAGACAGAGAGCTGGTTATCCTGAGTGTTCAGATTTGTATAAAAATGGATTTGGATAATCAAGTTTTAACAGAATTGTAGAAGTGCAATATTTTGATCTTGCTATTTACTTATGGTTTTGCAGAATGGTTGATGACCTTCATCGACTTATCAAGGAAGCCAAACTTCCAAAACCCTTCATTCTGGTGGGCTCTGAGCTGGGGGCCCTCAACGGCAGGTTTTATAGTCACATCCATGACACGTAAGTAGCCATATGTTTTTGGTCTTTATTTCTGTTTTATTTATTTTGAACGATATGATTGTTTTCTAGAATTTAATGATATAAGACATGGCCAGTTTCTAAATAGTTCAACTATACTCAAATGTGATCAATCAGATATATGTAAACAGTTGTTGTAGTAGTGAAAATCTTTCATTGAATAACTTGGGTAAGAATAAGGATATCCTTGTCTTCACAATGGGGTATGATAGTCTCCTAGACTCTACCTGGAATATAAAAAACAGAGAAAAACATGGTCATTGATGATCATTTTGCAAAATGATCATTGACGAATAGGGCGCATTGTTGGAAGGCCTAGGTATGGAACAGTTACACACATGACAGAAACATTCAACAGTAGACCGGACCGTGCCATATCCACAAGAACAGTGCCTAGCAATTACACAGCATTGTTGTAGATTTGATTATTGACCAGTTGATGAGGGTCGTATAGTCCAATGACTCTCCATTCACGCTGTTATGAACAGATGTGAAGGTTTGGATATGGCAGAAACATTATGAATTTATTGAACCCTCTATGCCTCATGCTAACAGTTCAGGCTGCTGGAAGTGGTGTGGGCCAAAATAATTTACAACTGGCACGACTTTAGACTTCTTATTCCCTTTGCTGTGCCTGTCGTTTTTTGGCCAGTCAGTGTCTGCACTGTGGTTTAGTCTTTTTGCAGAGACATTGGTAAGAGACTGATTCCTGCTGTTTTAAAGGAATATTAAAGCCAATATGTAGCTCAAAACTACTTGTCTGTACTTACTAAAGACAGTTTTTTACATTTAAAAAATAATTGGTAGTCTTTTACATTTTGATTTAACAGGATCTTGCCTCTCTTTTAGGCCAAACCATCCAATCAGGCATACTAATAGGAAAATATTTAGTGTCCTGATCCAATTTCAACAAAAAAAGAAAGCCACACTCTGGAAAGATTTTGAAAAGAACAATAAATATTTTCTAGTTGTAATAGTTTAATGAAAACCATAAACACCAATTAAAGGTAGTGACTGTCTGTTTAGCTGTCAGTTTTGCTTGCATATGCAGTTGGCTCTGTCAAATCATCTGTCTGGCGAGTATTTTCAGCTGATGACACTTACTTTGTGTGGGCTGAGTGTAAAGTTATTATATTAGTCATTTATCAAAAATAAACTTTGCATTTGGACTTGGCAAAGTAAATAACATCTGATTAGAAATGTATACATTATAACAGGTCAACGTGCTGGCCTTGCCTTCCTTCCTGTCCGTTAGATTTAAGGTTTTGTCAGTTTTGCAGCTCTGTAGTTAAAGTAAATTAAGTGGTGGTAAATAGATGACTGATCTGGCAGGGATAAAAAAAATACCGCTCCACTGCCACGAGGCCCAATATATTACCTTCACAGACAGGTGGGCTGCATCATACATCTCACTCTCATTACTGTCCACAGGGAGGTTTCGGAGCTTGTCCTCATTGATCCAATCCCTGAAGACATTTTTTTGGAGGACGTATGGCAGCAGTACTGGTAAGTTATTGCAGATGAAGTCAGGAACTTGAATGCAGCTTCGATTTAAGAAGCTCTGGGTTAAAAGTGTACTTGCTTAAGCATGTCAAAGAAATCTCTGCATTAACTTTAGTAGACATTTAAAACATATCATTATTTCTTTCTCTAACCTATCCTGAGAGACTTTGTCAAATGTTTGTCTTTTCTAGACTAAAATGCTGCAATGTCGCATTTGCTGGTCTTTCATCTGATGGATTGCAGGTGGTTCAGAGTACTGCAGACTGTCCTCACCAAATATCGTTCCTATCAACACATTTCACACATATTGGCATTCCTTCATTGGTTTCCAGTGAAATTCAGAATTGACTTTAAGACTTTTGATCTACATAACTAGCAGGGATCAGGCCCCAGATTTCATATCCAAACTAATTGTACAGGTGGTATTATGCTAGTTGTACTTAGTACACTGAAAGGAATACACTTATGTTACACAGTTGGTTAGGTGAGGTGAGGTGAGGTCACAGGGAACCTTTTGTGTATCTTGAAGTGAACCAATCAAGCTACCAGGCTAGATCCACCCCTGTTAGTCACTAATTGATTGATTGTGTTCATGGTTAAATTAAAACCGGAATCGTACAAGTTATATTCTATTTTATTGTGTGTGTTTTGTGCGACGGAGAGGGGGCAAGTAGATTTTTAAGAAGGACAAGTCGATTTTTCCAGCATTGAAGATTTTGTTTATCTAAAGAATGTTTGTTTTTAGTTCCCTTTCAGCCTGTTCTCTCTGCCTCTTTCCATTGTTTTCAAACATACAATCATTTGAAAAAAGCGCTTATCACATGGTCTGGCACCCCAGTGGTCAACGACAAAGCATTACATCACAGCCAGCTATGAAATTCAGTGTTACATTTAGCTTGTTTTTCGGAGCAGCCAGCAGCGAATCAAATCGCACTATATTTGCTTTCAGCTAAGGCTTCTGTGTTCTGGATCCACGTTACATGATCGCTCAGAATAAATAGGTACTGTTGTTAACTTACTAAGTTATGTACACAGAAAAAAAGCTGTGTGGCAAGTTCAGTGCTTTGTTAATAAACAGAGGTTTGCTCGTTATATTCCTGTCCGTTTCATAAAAGCGATTTGCGAGGAGTCGCTGTAGCAGACCTCTCACAGGTTGCAATTTGTTTCATAAAACTTTCACAGGGCTGCGACGTCACAGGTTTTCCCCTGAAACTTGCGAGTGCCATGTCAACCGCAAGTCGTAATTTTCATTGCAGATTGTTTTAGTAGATATCACAGCTATCATACTACTACTAGCTCGTCGTCGATATGGCAGAGGAGTAAGAAGAGAGAGTGTTTAGGGATCGTGCAAACCCTTTTGATGCGTATACAGAGAATTAATTTGTGTGATTTATTAGATCAAGAAATTAGAAATAAAATACAGTGAAATCTGTCACGACACTATTAAAAAAAAAAAAAAAAAAATTGTTTAAAACATGTGGTTTTTTTACTTTTAAACGGTGTACACATGTCATTGCAAGTCTAACTGTTCTGTATGAAAGCGGTAGTTTTCAGGAAGTATTAGCCGACTGTCATGGTATAAGCAAGGCCACTGTTTCTAGATGCGTATTCAAAGTTTCCACAGCTTTGACTAACCACGTTGGTGATTTCATACGCTTTCCTGGATAACCCGACGTGAAGAGGGTAGTGACTGACTTCTTTAAACTATGTGGTTTGCCGAAAGTAGGCTACTTCGAGCCGTAGATGGAAGTCAGATACAAATGATGTCCCCTGCTGAGAATGAGCACCTCTACGTACGCAGGAAAGGTTTTCATGCCATTAATGTTCATGTGATCTGGAATGCCAAAATGTCAGTTTTTAGATGCTTCCATTTGATACCCTGAGAGTACACATGACGTTTGGGTGAATTGTGACAGCACAGATCTCTTTAGTGGCATTGGTGATAGATGGCTTTGGGAGACAATGGGTAAGTTAATAATAATAATAATAACACAATGTAACACAATTTTTGTTCCTGGGTAGTAAGTGTTATTTCCTAATTGCTTATGCCTCAAAAGTATAAAAAATGGCTATTATTCCCCACAAACTTTGCTTTTGTGACCAAGACAGTGATATTTCAAAATATCACTATTTCCAATGGGAAAACGGGCAAATGTGTGTCTTTTCATTCACATAGTCAGAAAAAAACAACATATGAATCAAAATTAACATGTATTTATACTAAAGTAATACAAAGATGACTACAAAAGGTTTAGAAGTGAATAGTTTTTCGAGATTTACAATTATACTGTATTTACAGTAAGGGCCAAAGTTAGTCAGATTTATATTGGGCAGGGCTGGCCCAAATCAGGCCTGATTTGTTAACCAAAGTATTTAAACAGCTGACCCTAATTATCCCTTTAATTGGGTTGAGTTAACTAGGGGGGGCAATAACTTTTTCACACCTGAAGATAGCATGTTTGGTTACCTTGCACACCAAACAAATGAAAGAAACACCAAACGTTGGTGCCATTTTTTGTTGGTGCCACTCTTGTAGTCGAAAGACGTTGTGGACGTGTGTGCAGCAGTTTTTTGCACACACGTGTGTGCAGCATAATTATTATATATATATATATATTATATATATAATATATAGAATTTTTTTTTTTTTTTTTTAATGCTTTTTGAATTTTGTAAAACATTACTTGAAATTACCTGAAGACTCATGAGTACTGTGGATCTTTTAGTGTCACACACAGTGTGCGACCAAGTTTGTCAGGGCCGACCAACCGCACTTGGTAGTCTCTGTTAACAGAGACAATACCTTGTATTACACATTTTGTTACCTTATTGGTCAGACACCTCTGTGGAAACTGCGCAATAAGCGCAGATATATATATATATATATCTATAATATATATATATATAATATATATATATATATATATATAACATTTTGTGATAGAGTAAAGGATTGTCAGCTACTGTACAAATACCGCTCATTATTGGATAGAATTTCTAACGGTCACATTATAGATTTGTGCTTGTGCCCGGAGATGCCCTACCTTTTAATCAGCAGGCTAAACGAAAGGAGAGATCCGTCAGTCAAACCTGAACATAATCCAGGAGCATTCCTCAGCACTTGGACATTTTGCAGTGTATGAAAAAAGGCTCTGTGCATGCAATTCATAGTGAGTGTTTATTACGTTGTTTATAGTCTATCCATCTTTGAGACAAACATCATTTTTGACCCGGTCCTTCCTGAAAGGAGACTCTAGTGAACACTAGTCTAGTTAATAAGTAAATATAAAAACACATTTAAATATCAAATATGCAAACTTTTTTCACATGCTAAAAAAAAATGCCTTGAGAAACCAGGGTCCTGCTTTTTGGCAAATGACATGAGTTTTATTAACATTACATTTTTTTTATTTATTTTTTAAATTTGATGTCAGAATGTCCTTCAGAAAATGGTAATGGATAAAATTTTTGAACACAGCAGACACTTGTATTGTGAACTTCCTATTTTAGTGGCAATATTTACTCTTGTTCATGCAGATTATCTGAATTGAGTGCAGTACTTGACTGCCACCCAGTGGCATATAAGGGAATTATACTCTGTAGATACTGGCAACCAACATGACATCAACCTTTGTTTATATTTGAATGTTTTAGTGATTTTCAGTGAGTAGACCATGAACATTTAATGTGATGTGATTTCCATAGTACAGCAAATGTTTGAAACAAATCTTGTTTAGACATATCCCAATCCACTTGAAATTCTTTTGCTTAAAATTGAAGGGTTCAGGGCAAGATAGTGGTGACCCACAGTGTCAATACAGTTGATAGTAACAGCCTACTTCAGTGTACTTTAATCCATTTTGTTCTAATTGTTAGATTTTACAGTTTTTCTTTCCATTTCAAAAGGCTGCAACAAAATGTGCTTTAACAGACAAAGGTGGCTCACCCTTGTATATTTCTAAATTAATGTGTTTATTAAATTATTAACTATTTTTCTTGCCTAAAGTTATCATTCAGCCGTATTACATGGGATAGATGAAGTCTGCTAACACAAAAACAAAATCAAATAATATCACTCCATCTGTTTATTTGTAACAAAATGTAATTTTAGAGAACCGGTACATTTCAACCTTTTTAATAACATGTCAATTGAAGAATGGGGAAGTCAAAACTTCCCAGTAGATAATAGGAGCACCTCCGAGATGCTACTGATGCTGTAAAGGTAGTAGAGAGGAGTACTGTTAGACAAACTGAAAAACCTACTACTACTGCAGGGTGGGCAAACGTATTTTTAGATTTAAACAGAAAAAAAATTCTAAATGGATTTTATTAATTGGTTTTTTAACATAACTTAAACAAAAAAAAATTAGTTTTCAGATATCTTTTTTTTTTTTGTTGTTGTTTTTTTAAACCATTGAAAGGCTTTTATTGTGCAAAAATTACCTCATTAAGTAACAGGTAGTCCATCTTTTATTTACTATGCACGCTGAACTAACTTTGAGTTCCAATTGTTCAAAAGGTACAAATTATTCAGGTCGGCGGGTCAGGTCTTATTCTATATATATATATATATATATATAATATATATATATATCTATATATATATATATATATATATAATTATATGTACAGTAGTACCAGTCAAAAGTTTGAGTACACCTGCTTGAAACCAGGTTTTTCATGATTATCTATGCTTTAAACTGTATAAACTTGTCTATAAACACTTAATATCTCATTATATGATACGTGTACTTATATAAGCTGATAATCATAAGTGAGTTGCATTCAAAGATTTAATTTTTAAATGAAAATGTAAATCTTCAATTTCAATGAAATGGTCACCCAAAGCAAAGGGATTTCAGTCTGAAGCCCAAATCAGTTAAACGTTTGAAATGTGTATAACACAGTGTTAGAACACTGGCCTAAGTATAAAAGTGTCTTTGTTGGATGTTCTCTGAGTTAACTAGCATGTTACCTGATTAACCTTTTGTCACCAATTATTGTTAACAGGTGAGGGTCCATGATTACTATAAATATAGGTAGCATAGGCACAAGTTTGTCATTCCTGAATGTAAGGGAGCAGAAAATGGCAAACTACGCTCGGTTAAGCAAAGAAAAAAGACTAAACTAAAAAGTCTGTAATTACTTTAAGAAATGAAGGTCAATCTTTAAGACAAACCGCAAGAACTTTGCAAGTGTCTGTAACTGCTGTGGCCAAGACCATCAAACGATTTGAAGAAACTGGCACTCATGAGGACCGAACAAGGTCAGGCAGGCCAAGGGTGACTTCAGAATCGGAGAACAAGTTCATTCGAGTCACAAGTCTGCGAAACCGGCGATTAACTGCCCCTGAAATACAAGCTCAGAAAATGCTACTAGAAGTACAGATGTTTCAACATCAATTGTTCAGAGGAGATTGCGTGAAGCTGGCCTAACTGGAAGAATTGCTGCAAAGAGGAAGAGGCTTGCCTGGGCCAAAAAACACAGAAACTGGACATTTGAGGAGTGGAAGTCGGTCTTATGGACCGCAGAGTCAAAATGTGAAATATTTGGGTCCCACCTCCTAGTATTTGTAAGACGCAGAGAGGGTGAGCGCATGAGTTCTGCATGTGTGATTCCCTCTGTCAAGCATGGAGGGGCAGTGTCATGGCCTGGGGTTGCTTTGGTGATCTTTACCAAGTTCATGGCAAGCTCAACCAGCATGGCTATCATAGCATACTTCAGAGGCATGCCATTCCATCAGGATTATGGCTAGTTGGGCGGTCCTTCATTCTTCAGCAAGATAATGACCCGCAACACACCTCAAAGTTGTGCAAGAACTATCTGGCGAAGAAGGAAAGTGAAGAACAAGTCAATCTAATGACCTGACCTGCCCAGTCTCCAGACCTCAATCCCATAGAACTTGTATGTGACAAACTGGACAGAAGAGTCAATAAGAGTCATTACTGCAGTCCCCTTTTGAACTGAACTCCCCCACTTACTGCAGGCCCCTTTTGAACTGATCTCCACCACATTACTGCAGGCCCCTTTTGAACTGAACTCCCCCACATTACTGCAGGCCCCTTAAGGAGTTAATAATTACGTTAAGGCAAGTGGTGGCTATTTTGAGGAATCCAAGATTTAGAGTCAATTTTCAATTTTCTTGAACATTGCTTTGATACTCCTTATGTTTTGTATATTGTAACATGTGTTTTCATTTTCAAGTATTTACAGAAATGTATACGACGTAAAACATTGTCAATTATGAAAAAAACCTAGTTTCCAGCAAGTGTACTCAAACTTTTGACTGTGTGTGTGACTGTCAGTTAGTCGATTAATTGCACACACAAAATCTAATTGTTTGAATACATTATACACATACATTTTGCTCCATTCCTCTCCCCATGACGTTATTATTTTAATATAATTGCAGTTTTGTAACGATTAGGTGCATGTGTGGAAATCAGAATACAAAATGATGCAATGATGTGACCGTGGTTCTGGAAATATTTAATAAACCAATCGGTGTGCCTCAAGACACTCTTGCGATGACAAGTCACTTTTGAAAAGATTGCATAAACCATTTGAATTTAAGTTTGATGATGATTATGATTAATCAGGTTACAAAACAGTAGTGTATCTGTTGTGGACTAATCTGTAGCAGTGCCACAAGGTTATTTTAAGCAAAGTTTCTTTAGACAAGCATTTACAATGGGAAGAATCTGTTTCACCACACAGGTGTTCTCTTAGGCGAAGTGGTATCTTAAGAGGCATTCCTATACTCAGAGACTACTGATATATAAATATTCAGCCCACATACGTTATTTGTTCGAAGGGCTTATGTTTCCAATTACCACTATATCAAAACATTGGTTTTGTGATCTGAGTGACCTAATTTATTGCACCAATGAGCAGAGACTGATTGGGAGCAAGGTCTATTGTAGTACAGTACCACTGTATTACTTTAGTACCGGTATGCCTTTTTTTTTTTTGTTAGCGTTTCATATTTTGTATTTGTTTTGTTTACCACATTTCAAGTACAATGGTTAATTCAGATTTGAGAGTCCAATTCATTTCTGTGTTTTATAAAATCATCTTATGCAGATCCTGAAATCCATTTTAATGCATCATCCAGGATTTCATGCCCATGCCATTGGTGATATTCGAGAGCTCTTTGCTTCCCGCCTGAGGTGACAGATATTTGGAATAGAAATGAGCCTGTGAACTAATAGGGGACTTGGAAAGATACAAAGGCTGTAGGTTAATGGTTTATAAAGTTAGAAGCAGCATAGCAGACTTGTAGATTACTATATACTTAGAAACACATAGACAGTAGCTCAGCTGAGATGTTGAAAAGTAGTGAGTTTCTTCTGGACAAAATGAAAATGTAGTGCACATTTTATGAGAGAGCATTATTTGAGAAATATATGATATTGCTGTATATGATAAAACAAATACTGCTGTGTTATAAAGGTATTTAGATGGCAAATGTGCTTTAAGTAAAGTGAGTTCATTGTGTCATCCTACTTTTAGTACTGTATTTACCAATGCTTCTAGCACTTTTGAAAATTAAACGCAACATCCTGACTCCAATTTAGTGCTCAGAAAAAAAAAATGCTTTTTATGATGAGTAGAAGGGATGCTGCAAAAGTAAAACTATATAGTTTACATTTCTAAAGGCTCATGATTTAAGGCTGGATTTTTTTTCCTGATTTCCGTAATTTTGTTTCCGTTCATGCGAACAGTGTAAATATATAATTTCTTAGCTCCTTAATAAAAGAAATAGTAATAAATAAATGCGGCAAGTGTTTGCCTTATTGACGCACTATCTGTTACTCAGGGATCTGGCAGCCGGTTTAGTTTGCTTCCAGTAATGATTGAACACACTGCATAGAGCTGCACGATTTCTTAAAAATGTCTTCTACAAGAAAGACACCAGCGGCATCAAAGATCGGAAATGTTTCTGCTAAAGATTGCTCTGTCCAGTCCAAGAAGCCAGCCAGTACATTTGGCTAGGGTCATGCAGCCGCTGCTTGGAGTCTCTACGTTGGAACTGGTAAGCTTGGGGAAAATGGTTTTTAGGGACCCTGTCTGAGACGTTGTTTTGGGATTTTGAATTGGACAGGGTGTGAGACCTTGATTACCACAGCTCTCTTGGCTTTGGTTGATTTTCAGGTGGCCATCTCCTGTTGCGGCATACCCCAACCTAAAAGTATATTTATCGGTAGGACCGATTTAACGTCACCTTGTAGTAGGGGTGGCGGAAAGGTTGCCACACCCAGTTATCCTGGGCCGAGACTCACCAAAATTCAAAGTTGATGCAAATAATGGCAGTCTCAGACACACACGTAAAGGTGGCAGAAAAAGTGTCAAAGGAACGGTTTGGTGATGTGTTTCTTTTTCATCCGTAAATGTTTGCCCCTCTGTTCCGTCCTTGAAAAACAAATTTCACCAAGAGATTCATCCTCGAAATTGGAGGGAGCGTCTTTGAGACATGGCTAGGGTCTGGTGGGAGAGTCTGTAATGGTCCCAAACGCCAGTCGAAGGGAGTGGGAAGCAGTGCACCGAGATATTAGGTACCTGGACCGACTAGGGCAGAGGTTACCTCAGCCCCTCTCAATATACCGGACCCGTAGTACTCAAGCAAGGACCTAGTGTGGGGCCATAAATGGGCTACGACTCTTTACAATACACGCTGCTGGGCATTTGATCAGGTAAGCATTTAAATGATTTCAGGACTATATAGGGTAACATTTGTTGTATAATAACTAGAAAAAATTTTTTTGCATGTGACACAACACCCTTTTGTTTTTGCTTTTGGTAAATACTTGAAGTACCTATTTTTAGACCGTGAAATGGCGTGGAAATATGATACTGTAGGGATCCCAGCAAGGAGATAACACTGATCACGGAACAAATTTTCTGTCTAAAACGTTTGAGCAGGTAGTACCAAAGATTGAAAAATACGTCCCATCAGGACGTTACGTTTATCATCCACAATCGGACGGTTTGGTTGAACGTTTTAACAGACCTTAAAGTCGATGCTGAGGCGATTTGTTCCTGCGGCATTCTCGACCCTGAGAGAGGGGTGGGAGGAACACAAAAGCTTGTCTGTAGTGAAGCAAGCTAGCTCTCGTGCTAATTAAAATTGTAGTGTTGTGCTTGTTTTGTATTTGTTAGGTGCGTTTGGTACCACCAGACCGGCTTCACACGTTCCGGATCACCTTCACCAGGGGACAAGGTAATGCTGCTACTTCCCTCATCTGAATCGAAACTGTGTCTCTAAATAGCAGGGGCCGTACTGCAGCCCGCTTGTGGATCTGTTCACATTGCATCACTGCTTAGATTTCAGTGTGCAGCTCTCCACCAGGTGTCACAGTGCGAGAGAGGCCGTACCGGATCCCGGAAAGGCGCCGAAGTGCAGAGGTATGGGTTTGTTAGGAGCGTGTGGTACAAAAAAAAAAATCCGGAATATGCAGCAGCGTATGTTGATAGTGGTGAAAAAAAAAAAAAAAAAAAAAAAAAAAAAGAATATTATTAAATATGAGTGCTCCAAATTTCCTTAAAAGGTCAGCTGAGTGTCACTGGCTTGTTTGATACTATTAAGAGTAGACTCTGCCAGAAGAAGACTACATACTGTCTGCCCCTCCTGCAGTGAATCCAGAATTATCTGGTCAATTCCTGGTTTTGAATTCCACATCCAGTTGCTTTTTAAAATCAATTCCAACACATCATTCATCAAAATTGCAATAAGCAGCATTCTGTTAAAATGAGCTTCTCACAGTGGCAACAAATTATTTCAATTGAAGTCAGTGTTAGTTAATTAAATTGGCCTCAAATTAAAGCAGTTGATCAAAGCAATTAGTTTAATTGTCTCAGATATCAATCAATTCCAATTCTTTTGACCCCTGCCCTGTTAGATGCCCATCCCAGAGAGGCATTGGCCATTTGTGGCTGCCTTATGAGACAGGTTGCTGCTTATTCAAATGGTCTCGGTCTTCCTCCCTGTACCTAAATTGTATTTATTCTCAGTATTGGAATGAAACAAATGAAACAAGTCATGGCCTGTGATTGCCTTCAAGGCTTTTCTTTATAATATTCTGAGTTCCAGTGTACATCCATGGCTTGGACCAAATTATTCTTTTTGTGGTCCAGCTTGTTCTGATATTCTGTGCATTTTTATGGCTTTGCAGATTGTTGCTGAGCTCTGGAACATTTTTCACAGCAGCATCAAATGCTAGTTGCAGTGTGTGTCCAAAACGGAGAATTGCAGGCACTGCGTTTTGAATACTTTTCAGAGCAGCCTGAATATTGCGTGCATTGTCGTTTACACTGAACAGCTTTTTTTTTTTTTTTTTTTTTCTGTGCATTTTTATGGCTTTGAGCGATCAATGTCAAACATGTCTAGTACCCCGTCCCACTTTGTCAGGATGTTTTCAACAGTGTGTGCTTCAGGAAAATAAGGTGTATCCAGAAGATAATGTTTCATTTTGAAATCTTCAGTGGGAGAATGCACTGTGAGCGAAATAAATTAATCATTTGCTCTTGATGACCAGATATCACTGTTCATTCCCAAGGCAGGAGGGCTGTCATTGTGTATTGTTTGTTTAACATGTGTCTGCTGATTTGCAAATAAATCGGGGGTGATTGATGCTGAAAATGATGTACGGTGAGGGATTATCGTAGAGAGGTTCAAGTTCATCTAATAGGAGACGGAAACCCCTTCAGCAATGTTGAAACTCCTTAGATCAAGTGTAATCTTTGAGGCAGTCTTCTCTGCTATTTTTTGCAACTTTGGATGAACCTTTTGAAAAATTTACATTGGTCATGAAACTGCCAATATCAGGCTGAGCCTTTTCTGATCTGATGAGTTTTGAGGTTGAGGGATGAGGCGCTCTCTGCTTCCCTGATCTTTCATTTCTCTTCCAGATCTCTAAACAATTTTGGATGTTTTGCTCTTAGGTGATTCATGGCATGTGTAGTATTTCCTGACAGACGTTTGATTTCACTGTTGCATGTCTTGCATGCTGCTGATTCTTTCTCAGTTTTATCAAAATAATCCCTTACAATGCTGGGTAATTTCCTCTTACTACCCTCAGTTCCCTGTCTAGACTGTCCCTCAGCTTCTGCCATGATAAGCACTCTCTTGGTCTCAACAGCCTGAAATCTTAACACTCTTGAATCCTTAACACTCTAGGGTTGATAATGCTGCATAACAGATAATAATAATAATAATAATAATAATAATACATGGTTGGCAGTTTATTCATCATTAAATATAACATAATACAAGAAAGAGTGGCAACAAACAAAATATTATAAAAATAATTGTTAGTAATTAATTACAATAATTTGTATAATATTTTCTTTTAGGTTGCTGTTCTTTCTTATTATGTTTAATTTAATAATTACTAACTATTAAATGAAATGTAATACAAGAAATAGTAATTTGAAACATTTTTATAAAAAAAAAAACGTAATTTCTTAACCTGCCTCGCTGACTAAACTAAAATGAGAAACCGTCTCAGAAACGTACAAGTGTAAGTCCTAGTAAAACAATGTAATAACTTTGGGTAGTTCACTTATAAATACATATTTATGAACTTACAGTATTTAAACACACGCTCATCTTTCTCTGAAAAGTGTTTGGAACAAATAATTTTAATACTACGCTGTGCTCCCTGTATGTTGTTGTTCATGACGCCCTTTTGTAGGCACTATGGGAGCTCTAACTGGAGGGCGGGTCTCGAGGTTCCCTTGGCCTCGGTGGTTGCCTGACGTGAACCGCTGGAATCGAAAGTGGCTGGAATGCGAAGTAACTTTTATGATGCATGGCCATAAAGATGACGTGAAGTTTTATAATATAATAATTGATCGAAATTGTGCAGTTTATGAATCATTCAAAATCGGTTTCGGTGTTTAATCTAATAATTGGAAGTTAACCGTATTTTTGATGAATCTCTCTTCACTATTGATCAACTATAATCCACAATCAATGGACTGATGAATTTAAATGTAAATATTAGATTTGTAAATAGTTTAGAGTTTAAATGTTAGTAAAGTGTCAAAAGTTTTTTTAATTTTACTTAGTCGTTAAACTTTGTCAAAAATGTGCATAGCAAATATTGAGAAACAGCTACTCAGTGTTTTTTGTTTACCACCTACCTTTGTGAAGTGGCATCATTGTCATTGGATATTCACCTCTTTGTCCAGCATGTTTTTGGTCACATGACCAGTATGCTTCTACTGAGGTTGGATCTAGCTTTTGTTGAGCCAGATTACAGAAGGCTGTGTTGATATCTATTTATTTATTTTTTGTTTGGTTTTTTTTTGCTATTCTGGGACTGAGACTTCAGCAATTTTAAATATTTATATTTTTTAAACAGAATATTGATTCTTTGAATTAACATGATACTGTACTTGGAATAAAGTAAGTTTGGTGTGAACATAACTAGTTCCTGCCTCTTATGTAGAGTAAGGAGGCTAAATTAACAATTTGTATTTTATCACTGTTTGAATAATTAGGCTGCATAACATTTCTGTAATAATGCAATTAATGCTCGCTCTCTAATCAAAACAGACCATTATCGTACCACTGATGCTATTATTTTTTCATATTGCTTCACTGTTTTTATACATTTATTTATATATAGGGCTTAATGTAGTACTTTTATTTGATTTGATTAAATTTAGTTTTTTTTTTTTTTTCTGTCAAACAACGTAATGGGCTTTTAAATAGGCCAGGCCTTCATTTTTCACATACAAATGAGATTGCAACATGTTAATAAGCGACTAATCTTTATGAAAGCTATAATGAAAAACAGAGTTTTGCTGGACACAGTATTACAATCGTCATGACAAGTAACTGTATTTAAATTAATAAAGAGGAGTCACTTTAGTATTTAAATGAAAAAAGTAAGATTCAAAAGCCTATTTAGTGGTTTCACAGAAAAAAAAAAAAAAAAAACCAATTTTACTATTAAAACAGTTCTCAGTTATGATTGAGATACACAAATGGCTTAACAGGTATCAATTGGTTTAAGGAGAGTTAGAAAAGCCAATGTAAAAAGAGGACACACACCCATATATGCTGTGTGATATATGTACTAGATATATATATATAGAATATAGATATATATATATATATATATATATATATACATATACAGTACCAGTCAAAAGTTTGAGTACACTTGCTGGAAACTAGGTTTTTTTCATACTTGACAATGTTTTACTTTGTATACGTTTCTGTAAATACTTGAAAATGAAAACACATGTTACAATATACAAAACATAAGGAGTATCAAAGCAATGTTCAAGAAAATTGTCTCAATTTTGGATTCCTCAAAATAGCCACCCTTTGCCTTTAATAACAGGCTCACAAACACAAGGCATTCGGTTAACAAGTTTCAGCAGGAAATCACTCGACATGTCTTTCCATCTGCAGCAATTCCCAGAGATATAGAGCACTTGTGGGTAGCTTTGCTTTGAGACTTCTGTCCAGTTCATCCCATACAGGTTCTATGGGATTGAGGTCTGGAGACTGGGCGGGCCAGGTCATTAGATTGACTTGTCCTTCACTTTCCTTCTTCGCCAGATAGTTCTTGCACAACTTTGAGGTGTGTTGCGGGTCATTATCTTGCTGAAGAATGATGGACCGCCCAACTAGCCATAATCCTGATGGAATGGCATGCCTCTGAAGTATGCTATGATAGCCATGCTGGTTGAGCTTGCCATGGACTTGGAAAAGATCACCAACTCTGTCACCAGCAAAGCAACCGCAGACCATGACACTGCCCCTCCATGCTTGACAGTGGGAACCACACATGCATAACTCAATCGCTCACCCTCTCTGTGTCTTACAAATACTCTGTGGTTGGACCCAAATATTTCAAATTTTGACTCCTCGGTCCATAAGACCGACTTCCACTCCTCAAATGTCCAGTTTCTGTGTTTTTTGGCCCAGGCAAGTGTCTTTCTCTTATTCTGCACTCTTAACAATGGTTTCTTTGCAGCAATTCTTCCCGTTAGGCCAGCTTCACGCAGTCTCCTCTGAACAGTTGATTTTGAAACATCTGTACTTCTAGTAGCATTTAGCTGAGCTTGTATTTCATGGGCAGTTAATCGCCGGTTTTGCAGACTTGTGACCTGAATTAACTTGTTCTCTGATTCCGAGGGCACCCTTGGCCTGCCTGACCTTGTTCGGTCCTCATTAGTGCCAGTTTCTTCAAAACGTTTGGTCTTGGCCACAGCAGTTACAGACACTTGCATAGTTCTTGCGATTTATCTTAATGATTGACCTTCATTTCTTAAAGTAATTACAGATTTTACTATAGTCTTTTTTCTTTGCTTAACTTAGCGTATTTTGCCATTTTCTGCTCCCTTACATTCAGGACTGACAACCTTGTGCCTGTGCTACCTATATTTATAGTAATCATGGACCCTCACCTGTTAACAATAATTGGTGACAAAAGGTTAATCACGTAACATGCTAGTTAACTCAGAGACACCAACAAAGACACTTTTTGATACTAGGAATCCGGTGTGTGTGTGTGTGTGTGTGTGGTGTGTGTGTGTGTGTGTGTGTGTGTGTGTGTGTGTATATATATATATATATATATATATATATAATATATCTATATATTAATATATATATATATATCTATGCAACTGCATTACGGTTCTATATATATATTGCATGCATTTGTTCATTTCTAGAAAGCTGTTTTATTTAAAATCAGAGCCCTTGCAGCTAATGCACTTCCCTCAAGATGGCCTCCTACTGTCGAGACCGCACATCGAGGGGGCACGCATACCACCCCCCTTACACAGCGTCTTTTCAAAATGTTTTTTATTTTAACGTTTAAATTATATATTTTGACGTTAATTAAATTAATCGGAATCTAGCACCCTTAATAAATATAGTTGGGAAAACCGCTATATGCAGTACATAATCTTTTATGTAGGCATCTCAGGCATTTGAGAATTGTGTTTTATTCACTTTAACTCTGTTCGAAGAAATAAAATGTACACAGTATAGCACTTGCTATATATTTAAAATGTTCTTTTTTAGGTACAAAGAGCTGGTGCCATATCTACAAATGCTGCAGTTTTCTGCGGCCAGTGGATTGAGTCGACTGTTACTAATTGCGGGGTGGATGCAGCCGTCAATCACAGGAGAGAACGTTTCTGAAGATTTAATGAGAAGACAAGTAAGGCGGTGCACTGCATCATATTCATGTTCTGTATTAATTTATTGTCTTTTACATATTTGCTGTTTTATTTATAGGTCCATCGACATCTTTTTAGATTGTCCCTGTTACTCAGAAATCCTTCGTTTTACTGGTGTGTTCAATTTGAGCATACCTTTACTATTTTTCATATTGTTTATACAGTGAGTGCATTTTACAGATGACTGGTGTAATAATTGCACAATCGATATCCCCAATTGCGCTTACTTTACCGGGTCAACAGCACACAAGGTGATTTTTTTTTTTTTGCTGAGAAACAGAACAGATGGCATGTGGGTTTTATCACCGGTGTACACTGCTGGTATGGTTTACTACACATGTGGTGTAGTTACCTCCAGGCTCCAGAACATATTCCATCCCAAAAATAAACCTAGTGAAATATATGTAAGTAGTGGGTGCTTTTAAAAAGAAAACTGATCCTGAGGTGGAGTAACCCCATCTTGTATTCTTTTTTCAATGTTTTTTTTTTAATTATTTTTTGTATTTATTTTTTATTGACATGTAATAATCTCACATGACCACTAGTGGCTGCAGTGCAAGAGAATCCCAAGTCGTGGTGTTTGATTGTATAAAAAAAAAAAAAAAAAACGTTATTCTTTTTTTGTTACCAAACTGAGACACGGCATATATTGCTTTATACTGTAAGGGAGGAGAGACTCCCCAATCCACATCTCTCTCTTGTGATATATTAAACAGTCTGCGATCTGGCTTCTCTCCACCTTCACATTCTGCCCTGGGCTTATATAGGAGGCTGTGTGATCGCCTTAAAAAAACAAAACAGTTGAGCAATTGTCCCACTGAGCCCAGCAAGCAAAAAAGCCAGCTTGATTTAGGGTATTTTACCAGTTGTAATGCTTCTGATTGCCAGATGCTGTAGCACATGACTCACCCCCCCCCCCCCCCCCTCATTCATCATATTCGGAATACAAAGCGTTGACCCCCCCCACAAAAATGTTTTTATTTTTGGAAGGTATGAATGAGTGGCACTCAGCCTATGGCCTCGTGCCTCACAACCCCCAGGTATGCGTAAGATAAGCCAATGTCTTCCAACACATCCTTTTGTGGGTTACTGCTTACTTAAGTAAGTGGTACTTACATTTTATTTTATTAATACTCATTAACACTTTTTGCCACAGAGAATGCATTTTTTGCTTAGGAAATGTAGCTTTATAGCAAAATGACTCAACAGCTGACGCTTTGGTCTTGACTTCAGTGTAGTGGTCTTGTCCTTTTTGTTGCCAATATAGAGCCCTGCAATGAGTCTGTAGCTGAAACATTTTAAAAGCCAGCATTGATTTGCCTTTCATAAATAAGTATTCAATATTTGGGGCTCTAAAATCTCTTCATTTTGAAAAGGTATATCCTATAAAATGTTCTGTATTTTGTAAATAGGGTAGTTGACAGAGCCTACATCCACAACATGGGGAATCAGCAGGCATCCAAGCTGAGCTCCAGGATCGAAAGTGTTAAAGAAAAAAGATTGTCAGAATATCCTGGCCTATTCCTATTTTCTTAATCGTTTTTCATGTTCAAAGAGACACGCAAAAGAAAAATATAGAAATGAAGAAATCATTTTTATCATCTGCCTGAGTGTTTGCTTAATAACAAGTCGACCACGCTGCTGATTCTGTACCTACTTGTAGCAAACTCAGCAGCCAGTCTGTACAAAAAAAGCAATCAAATAACTGTTAATGGATACATGGCCCATTTTATGTTATGATGAGAAGGTTTGTGGCCCTTGAAATTTCTTTTGACATTTTAATTTGAATCTTCAGTTGCTTGACATTGTGCATTGTTCATACCTACTCTGCACTTAAGCCAGACTATTAATTGACTGTGTCAGCGGCATATCAGTAAGTTTTCAGAATCAACAGTGCATTTATTTATTTATTTATTTATTTATTTTTTTGCAAGAAGGTAAATGGAAGGTTTAACTCTACATATTAAAACTACAGTATCCCACAATCCTGCTCCATATTACACTAAAATGTCATTCCTTGGTGATTTTGTTTTACTACATTCTTCTATAGTTTACCCTTCTATGTACTGTGCTTCATTAGAAACCAGGACTTGCTTTCATATTTAGTTACATCTCTGCTGTTTCATCCGCCTGAACCTACAACAGCAAAAGACTATTAAAGAGTCATTGTTAACATCCTGACAACTTTTTATACTTATAACTTTCAAACCTCTTTTCACTGGGTTTTGAGGTCTGTCCTTTAAATCACCACCCTTTTCTGTTCCGTACCACATCATGGGATGTTATAGCTGTATTGCCTGTTTGACAATGTGGGTAATAATCCTTACACAATCAGTGCACTAGAACGGACATTTTGAAAAAATTTTTTTACACTTGCACCTTTTAAAGCCTGTTTCAAGGCTGTCAGGATGTTATCAATGAAAAGAAAAATGACAGGTATGTTATTTAAACAGTTGTAGCTACCTGTGGGGACGTGTCACACTATATTTTTCGGGACCCCGCTATTTAGTCTTTAATGTCATCTGTGTTTTTCACTGTAGTTCTAGGTATCTTAGCAACATTTTTTTTTTGTTTTTTAAATTAATTTGTTTATAGGAAATACCCTCAAAGAAGTTAGAATTTTCTTTAAACTATTTTTAAACTGTATGGTCCATCCAATCTTAACCTTGTAAACCCTATGATGGGTGAACACTATGGAAACGTTCTTGGGACCTATAAGGCAAGGTCACTATATTCATTTGTGTACAGGGATATCATTCTAACTGGCAGTGGCTCTCTTCGTGATATTTTATGAGGGAATGGAAATTAGTTATGGCCATATATTCAAATTTCATATCTGTTCAATGAAGATGAGTCTGCTGCAGGTTAAAGCTGTTCATTAAAATCATTTTTTTGTACATAGGGTTTTTGATGGTGATAGAGATGAGGGACATATTTCAGCTTTTGATATCTTACAGTTGTTGCCACGGAGATAAGTACATCAAGTAAGGCATTGTGCTGGAATTCTCAAGGAAGAAAAAAAAGGTTTGACATAATTGAAAAGGTTACAGTACAAACAGACTTCCGTGTGGTTCAAGCTTAGCCCTTGCAAACCACAACCCTTTGTCAAGGTCAAATACTAATATAGCAGTATGTTCCTATATTTCAACTATATTGTAATTCGGAGCTTTTATGTAAAAAAAAAAAAAAAAAAAAAAAAAAAATAAAACATGTATCCCAAAAAACTTCCACTATCTCTAACACAATAAAACGGTATAAAAAGTCGTAAAGAACCTATATTAAAAAGGTACCGACATATTAACATGGTCAGTGCCTGTTTATGAACATGCTAATAAAACAGAACCTTGTCAAAGAGTTTCGCTTCACGTTTTTTCCAAACTGGTACCGTAAACTTTTCTCAATTGTCATGTCTTAATGTCTAGAAGGCCACACCAACAGTCGTTAATGAATCGATAGGTGTAGTTGGAAACCAATTCCACATTTACGATAAAAAGTTAAAAAGGCATAACAGCAATATTATCTAAAGTCAATTATCCTACATTAAGAATCCTACCCATCGAAAATTATACATTTTAAATTTGTTTTGTTTTTGACACAAATGTCCTATACACTGAGAAAACACACCCCAAAAAACCCCAAAGGACGGGGGTCTTTATGGAAAAACAGCATCCGGAAACCGTAATACACTACCGGTCAAAATTAATCTAACCTTATTCACAAACCTGTGTGTTGATGTCGATAGGTCAGTATGCATTAAGGTTAATAAGAAAAAATAAAAATCTAAAAAAAACAACAGAGTTTTGGAAAGAATCTGTTGAAGTGGGTCGAGTAGGTTCAGTTTCCAACTATGTCCTTGACAAAAAGAAGCTTTGTAAAAAAAATCAGCCACCTTAAAAATAATTACTCAAGCACAGAGTTATGGTCCCTTTAAGGGTCTATTTAAGATTTTTTTTTTTTTTTTTTTTTAATAAGAAAGTAATTATAGAGAAAATTTCAAGGCCATGGGGTACTAGCATATTTGAATTATCTAAACAGCAGCTGATCTATATTCTGAAGCTAGTCCTGCTGGTGCTTCCTCCCCCCAGGGGTGATTCTGAACCCTCTTATTAACATCATGCAGTACAACTAGTGGAAAGAGGCCCATGTTAGATCGGGTTCAGATCTGAGTTTTAACGCATGAGTATTAAGTTCTGCTGCAGTTTATATTCTTGAAGCCTCATCATTTTAAGGGCAAAGATTGACTTCTGGTATGCTCAGTGTCATTTCACAGATTCAGTCAATTCAACTGTATGGAATACTTTATATTTTCTACCTTAAAATGCCAAAAGTTATTGTTGCGGGATCTAATAATTAAAAGTTTATTTTGTCCCCCAGGGAAATTACAACGTACAAACCACTCTCCAGCAGGACTTCTGTGAGTGTGATCACCGGTGATTATTACGATGAACTTCTTCCAGCCCATCTTAATTTGGTAAATCTCTTATCTCTCTAAATATTGTGCTTAAAAATTCAACTATATACAACACATAAATGATTATTAGTGACAGACAGGACAATGCAGACAAACTGCTGTTGCTTGTAAGCAAGCGGGGTGACCATTTCAAAGTTCATTGTTATATTTTAATAATATAGACTGTCAGTGGAAATGACATGTTGTTGTATTTGAAGAACCATTATGATGACAAAGAGGCTGCTTTGTAATGTTCTCACTGTTTTAATGCAGTTGCAAATCCAGACTGACCCTGACAATTGGGTTTGAAGGGGTTTTTTGCCCCCTCATTAGTGCTCTGACATCAAGCCAGTGTTGGCGGAGATTTAGGGGAGTGGTCTCCTTGCACATCCCTCACTTTTACATTTTTTCCCCAATATGAATAAATACATTCCAATTACAGAATTAATCATTTAAATAATTAACAGAATAAAGGATCAACACACACCACAGACAGACATTAAGAATTAGGGTTAGCTACAGATGCGCTACCTGCTTAATAACGCGCTACATTAGATATATCAACAATCTAAGGCAAGCAGTGATAGAGGGAAAAAAAAGACACGTGCGCTACATGGGAGCAGAAGCAGAGGGATTGAGTGGGGACTACAGCTGAAACCGATGTAATGGAAAATAGACATAACAGTATTCACTAAAGCAGAATTAATGATCAATCGAGTAAAATTACTGTTTTCTGTACCCTTCTCGTGCTCAGAGTCGCGTGGGTTGTTTCCAAATTGCTAAATCCTTCTGTAAAAGCATGTGATCTACTGGAGAAAGGCTTGTAAAGCAGTACACATTGCCAGTAGATGGAAAGTTAATAAGCTAATCTCGCGCAAAAACTTCACCGTTGTGCAGGCGACACGAAAAAAGGTCTTTTAGGAAACATTCTTTTCTGCCCAGCAATCACCCGCTCAGAAGTGAGGAAGTTTTCTACATCTGTGTTTCTACACACAGCCGAACTTTTACCAACCGAAAAAGTTTTCATCTAATTTTCACGTGAGTTCAGGATCTGTGGAAACTCGGTCGGTGGTAGATAAATGTACCTTTTGTTGAGCAGCTTTGAATGTAGTAAGAGGCTGTTGTATTTCTACCTGCAATTTCTTAACATTACCACCTCCAGACTGGCCATCTTGCTCCTCGTCATATTTTTTTCAGCCACTTCACAGCTGTCTTGTAGGGGCTTGTCTGTTTTTTTAAAAAGTGCGCTAAGCTTTGGAATTTTTTGGACTAAAGCTGCTTTTGTTTCCATTTAGCAGCCCCACCTGATTAGTGACGGTTGGTAGCAAAATGTATGATTTACTTATCAGCGGCAGTTACAATACGTCTTTAATGCTAGCGTGTGCAAGCACACCATGGTACGTTAATTTATATATTCATGCTGCAGTTCAATGTCATAGGCGTTCCACTAAAAACAGACAGGTATTTGCTGCTCTTACAGTGATGTACATATGATACATATACATTCCAAGGCTCTGTAAATAAAACAAATGGAAGATGAAATATGTTGGATCGTAATTATGGGGCCCTAGTTTTCTGGGCGCCCTGGGCCCCGTAGGCCCGTCCTTTAATACGGCCATGTTTGTGATACAATTTTTTCCTCACTTGGAAATCATTGATCTAAATGGGGAAAAAAATACCTAACTGTTTCCTTCACATTTGCAGAATAAACAATGTTTTATAATTTTAGATAATACTTTTTTTCTTTTGTATTTCAGGCAGTAGAAAAGTTTCAAGAACAACTGTTGGCACAGACCTACCCATCAGCCAAACAGATTAAGATCCCCGGGGCTGACAGGAAAATGATTTACAAAAAGCCTTATGAAGTTAGTAAACACTTAAAGAAGTTGGTAAAACAAAAGAAGCCCAAACAGGAGAGTCAGTAGTTCATAAACTGATGATATGGCCATAAAATGTGTACCTTGGTGGACTGTTAATATGAAAAAAGAAAGGCCCAAAATGTTTATTGGTTGTACTTTTTTGTTTAAGTTAAAATGAGAACAGTATGGCGCTTGCATGCAGTATGTATAAATATTTAAAATCATTGGTGATTTGACACTTGTTTACAGTCTGTGTTTTGCTGTGTGTATATATAATGTTCATAAATGCATGTATTGGTTATGATGCTCCAAAACCAAAATGCTAACATTTTGCTAAAATTCAGAAATTAGTAAAACTAAACATTTTCATTTAATTGAAGATATTTGGAAAATGAAGTACTACCCCAACATTTTCAAGAATTTTAAAGGTGTTTGTCACTTACTTTGCTGTGTAGTGTTTCTAGAATACCTTATTCATTTTAATACTGTGACATGACTGGGTTTATTTTAATGATCTAAACAGTGGCATTCTTGATTTTTATTATATGCAGTTTGTCATAAAACCACGCTAAAAATGTAGATGTTTACAATCTCATTTGTTAAACTGCTGTTTTTCCTGTTCTTTACAACATATATCAACATTGAAATTTCCTTTCAGACATATACAAAACAATCAGAAATAAAACTTATTTAATAAAGGTAACCAATGTACTTTGTTTTAAATATCAAAATGCTGTTCATTCACTTGCCGTTATATTGATAACCACACTTGTTCTTTGATTGTGTGTAGTAAATAAAGTTTTTTATTAAAATATGTATAGTGGGTCATTTATTTGATCAGTTTGAAGTGTTGATTTCTGCTGCCATGAAGTTAACCCCTACAATATGCTGGGTGATGTGATAGAACCTTACTAAAACAGTATATGATTTGCTAAAAAGAAAAAACAGACCTTGGTTCAAAGATTCTGAGATGATGCATTGTGGATATGAGAATTGTGCATTAAGAAGTGGCAAGACAGTGATATACAGTACAGGCACATGTAAGAGCTCTAACCTGTCAGCCTGAATGATAAGACTGATGATTCATACAATAAATAAGTAGCCAACACCCATAGCCATGTACTGTAATGCTGAGTGCAGTGTAGGGGTATCTGCTCTACACTGTGCTTCATCTCCACTGTGCTTTTATCAGGAGAGTTTTTTGATGCATGTATGGTACTACAGTTTTTTTGCTATGTTGCATGAGAGAGTTTAGGAGGTCATACTCCAAGAAAGTCAAGGAGAGTTGGCTTATGAGATCCTTGGAATTGAGAGGAACAGTAGTTCCTTGCAGCAAGTTATCAGCGAAGTGCAATAACTGCCAGAGAAACTCTATACAGCGAGGATAGTTTGTGTGTTTTCTGGGTATTGGCGCAATAAAAGTAAATTGGCCAAAAACAATTAGTCGCGCACCAAAAATATTACAGGACATCCGAGTTTCATGACAATTAACTTGTTTTGTCAACATGTCAAATATACTAGGAAACACACTTATTGTGACATCTAGTTCATTTATATTAAAGGATTTATTTATGTTTTAAAATGGAACATTTGCCTGCAAAAAAGATCTTTTTTTTAATATATAAATATAAAAAAGGTTTGGTATGCATGGGGTTTAAAACTATACACTTCAGTTTGCAAGCCTGTTGTGTCTCTGTCAGTGCTACATGATTTTTCGAGTCAACCTCATCATTCTGAGATTCTGATCTTGATCTCTGAAAAATGTTTGTTTCCTGTTAGTGTAATGCTCATTATGGTCCCTATTGGCGCAAGGAAGTACAGTTCCTCTCAATACTGGTTGATGACAGTAACGCTATTTGTGGTCCCCTCTGGACAAAAAGGAACATTCATTTCTGAGAATTAGCTATGCTAAAGAATAGCTTATGTATTTGGTAAAAGTTATACATAAATTAATTTATAAATATTGAAATAAATGAATACATAAATCAATACATTTATTTTTCTTTATCTTGATTTTTTTTTTCACCATCATATAAACAACGCTATTTAATGTTATATAAAACGAAAATAAGTATTCATCAGTTGAATTGTATATTCGTGAAGGATTTTGTACATAAAGGTCATCATGCTTTTATATATTTTTACTTTAAAAAATATATTGTAAGGACCCGGACAATTGCTTTGTTGCAGGACTTGTCTGTTCAGTTTGTCTGGTCTGTCTTTTGTTACACAGTATTGTAAGGGGAACGAGTCATGCCGTTACTTAGCATGGGAAGGGGGAGTGAGTGAATGAGTGGGGAGAATGTGTGTTGAAAGTGCCAAGACTAAAACTTAGCATTATTATTTTGGTGCCGTGAATTCTGGCCCCTGACAGGAACTCTCCGTAGTTTCAAATAAAACAAACATTTTGAGAATTCAACACTGTTTCCCTGAGTACTACTTCCTAAGCATGAAAATGTTACAACATCTGTGCTTGAGTCACCCAAAACAAAGTGCTGGAATGCACTATATCATTTCAAAAACAGTTAAAAATGAACTAAGAATAACATACAGTAGAAGCCCGTTCATCCGAACAATGGTTTGTATTAGTGAGTGTTTTAGATGTTTCCAAAAACAGCAATACACGTACATATATTGCACTATAAAAGTTTGTTTAAAAATTTGTGTTTTTCTGACCTGAGCTTAATGCTGTATATAGTTACACCCCTGCTGTTTTTATGTATTGTTAATAAATACAGTAATGCACACTTATGTGGAAATATGGAAATTTAACCTGTCACTGTTATTTTTAGGCTTCTTGTTAACGACAGAAAAGTAGGACAGTAACCCATTACCCTTTTTGTCATACATTACTGTCAGTGGTGTAAATGGAAGTTTGGTGGAGTTGAACTGATAGATTGAACAAATAAACATGAACAGATTGATTGTTATTGCCCACCCACCGTTATTGTCTTTTCCAATGAGCATGCAGAGAAGTTGACGTGAGTTAGTTACCACACTCATAGACAACGCAAGTTTGCTGGCTCAGCATCCAAAACCCAGTGATGGCAATGTTCTTTGACACATTTTCACATGTGTGTGGTCAAATTCGAACATAGTTTGCGGGAGAAGAGTTCTATTTATTTTCAAAAAGGTTCCAAAAAAGTACATTCATCTTGTGACAATGGATACTGTAGACTGCCTTCCCTCCGGGAAAATGTGCTGAACAAATTGAAAGCTAGACGTACAGCTGGACTGCACACTAGCATACAAGTGAAAATAGGCTGTAAGCTGATGCTTTGGAAAAATATCCACATTGCCACTGGTCTCATCAATGGTGCAATAGGGAATCTTCAAGCTGTTTCGTATTATCTAGAAAACCCCATGATGGTGAAAACGATAACCATCCATTTTAATAATGGACACACACATACCTTTGAATGCTCCAGGTCAAAGTTTGAAATCATGGACAGGGCCTACATTGTTCAAGAGCAGTTTCCAGTCATCGGTGCTCACGCAATTACTATTCATAAATAACATAAGAGGTTACAAACGAGAGGAAGCCATTTGGCCCATCTTGCTCGTTTAGTTATCACTAGCTCATTTTACTGATCTCAGAATCTCATCAAGCAGCTTCTTGAAGGATCCAAGGGTGTCAGCTTCAACAACATTACTGGGGATTGGTTCCAGACTCCTAGAATTCTCTGTGTAAAAAAGTGCCTCCTATTTTCTGTTCTGAATGCCCCTTTATCTAATCTCCATTTGTGATCCCTTCTCCTTGTTTATTTTTTCCCAGTAGAAAAAGTCCACTGGGTCAACATTGTCAGTACCTTTTAGAATTTTGAATGCCTGACTCAGATCACCACATAGTCTTTGTTCAAGACTTAATAGATTAAATTATTTTAGTCTGTCTGCTTATGACATGCCTTTTAAACCAGGAATAATTCTGGTCGCTCTTCTTTGCACTCTTTCTAGAGCAGTAATATACTTTTTGTAGCGAGGTGACCAGAACTGAACACAGTATTCTAGATGAGGTCTTACTAATGCATGTCAAATTTTAGCATTACTTCCCTTGATTTAAATTCAACACACTTCACTATATATCTGATTATTTTGTTGGCCTTTTTTTTATAGCTTCCACACATTGCCTAGATGAAGTCATTTCTGAACATTTCTCAACATAATCTCCTAGATATTTTTTCATAGATCCCTTCTTCAATTTCAGTATCTCCCATATGGTATTTATAGTGGCCATTTTTATTGCCTGCATGCAGTACTTTGCACTTTTCTTTATTAAGTGTCATTTGCCATGTGTCTGCCCAGTTCTGAATGCTGTCTAGATCATTTTAAATGATCTGAGTTAATGGTTTGTAAATAACTTCTTTCATTTCCTTGAGTACTGTTGGGAGGATCTCATCTGGCCCAGGGGATTTGTTTATTTTAAGAGCTCATAGTCCCTTTAACACATCTGCCTCTGTTATGTTGAATTTATTTAACTCTTTGCGGTCCTATGTCGGACCTGGTCCGACATTACAAGTTTTCCTTTCCAGTCCGATGTTGGACCCTCTCTGACAGCATCAAAAAGGCGTTAAGCACAGGTCCCTGGTTGTTTTTTCCCTGGAAAAAGCTGAGAAAAGCTTTCAATGACTGAGAGAAGCCAAAAAAAAAAAGAAAAAACAGGTGGACTTGAGCAATACGCATAGTCCCTTCACCACAGACATAATATGGGAATAAACAAACAAGATAGCTGATTCCGCCTCCAGCACTCAAAGAACATTGTAGACATTTGCCAAGCTTTTTGAGATGTTCTAGTAATAAGATAATGACTTGGATAGCATTATTGAAGAGTTTGGTGATAAAACAAGTGATCAGGAGATGATAAAGACAGCGAACAAGGAGTGGGGCAGGGCTGGAGATGCAGTACTGAGTGTCCTGTTCATATGCAGTGCCTTTTAAACTGAATAAAATTACTTTTAAACGGTACATGTAAAATAAACAGCTCCTGTGAAAATAAATTGGACCTGATGCGCCTCACAGGCGCTGAATAAACGGACCGCAAAGGGTTAAAACTGGATAGGAACAGGTTGACATATGGGGCATGTTGTCCGTGTCCTCGGTAAAAATTTGTGAAAAGTAATCATTTAATATATTTGCTATGTTTTCCTCTTCATCTATGGTGTTGCCATTTGTATCTCTTAGACATTTTTCTTCATCCTTGAATGTTCTTTTGCTGTTAAAATATTTAAAAAAACCTTTTGGAATTGGTTTTAGCGCCTTTGGAAATGTTCATTTATATCTCTCTCTTGACCTTTCTAACTTCCTTTTTGACTTTCGGTGTACTTTGTTCTTGGTCCCTTTTAATTGCTCTGTAAAGTGCCTTTTTTCTCTGAATTTTTTTTAAATTGATCTATTAAACCATTTTGTTTTCGATTTTGATTTGTCTAGTAGTTTGCCCTTTTAAAATTGTAAACCTTAGTTTTAGTGGCTATTTTGGGGGTTTTAAAAAGCACTTCAAATGAGACCATGTTGTGATCTGAGTTTGCCAATGGTTCTCTGACACCTGTTTTAGTTACTCTGTCTTCGTTATTTGAAAAGACTAAATCAAGGTATGCTCCCCCCCATCTAGTTGGTGCCTTGACAAATTGCGTTAGGAAGCAGTTATTTGTCATTTCTACCATACAATTATGGCTGTCGTGCTCCCCACTGGGTTTTCCTATTTTATATGGAGGAACTTGAAATCCCCCATTAGTATGGCTTCTCCTTTGCTACACGCATTTCTTATGTCGTTGTATAACAGATTATTTTGCTTGTCGACTGAATTTGGCGGTCTATAGCATGCACCATTATTATACCTTTTTTAAATTCTTTTCCATTATTCTGACCCATATTGATTCTGCGTTGATTTCTTCTTCCAAATGTAACACCTGGGCTTCATGTGTAGCACTACCCCACCACCTCTTCTGTCCTGTCTGTCTTTCTTATTCAGTGTATACCCACTAATATCTAATATTATATTCGTCTCCATCACTCTTGGATAACCTAGTTTCTGTAACACCTATCACATTGTAATTACTTGTTAGAGCAGTAGCTTCAAGTTTTAACATTTTGTTTTTGAGACTTCTAGTATTTAGATATACATTTAATGGCTATAACCAGAGTTGTTGCCCTTGTTTTGATGTAGTTTTCTTTCTGTTTCTTTTTTTTGTTGATTTCCCCAGATTGGTTCCCTTTTTATTTAGGTGCAGTCCATCCCACCTGTATAGATAGTCTTTGTTGTAGAATGTAGTCCAATGTTCAAGGAAGGTGAAGCCTTCCTGTGTGCACGATTTCAGCCATGCATTTAAATTATTTATTTCCAGCTGCCCCTACGGACCTTTGCAAGGTACCAGCAGTATCCCAGAAAATACCACAGTTTTGGTCTTGTCTTTTAATTTCCTTCCTTGCTCTCTGAATTTGTTTTGTGGGGATCTTGATCTGTCTCTTCCAATGTTGTTTGTACCGATGTGCATGACTACTACCAGGTCCTCTCCTATTCGTTCTAGAGCATGACATTGAAAACAGTGATGGACCTTGATAACTTCAGTTTCTCCTATGGCCAGTTTTGTGGCACTTTCTACAGTTACTTCCTATAAACTTTGACCCCACCTGCATTAAAGCACTTCCATCTGCAGTTGCAGAGTACAGCAGGTTGAGAAGCCTGTGTGCCCTGAGTTGATAAGCTTGAAGGAGAATGTAGCAGGCTGGTAGGAAAGCCCTGCTATTTTAAAGTGTTTATATGTGGAGAATGAGTGTGGTGTCGTCCGCCACATTATTTTCTTTCTATTCTGTATTTGTTTTTTTAGAACAGGATTTCCCCCTCCGCCCGTGTGATATTGTATTTGTTTGTTGTATTTATGGCAGTGCGTTATTATTTAATGTATTTATATTGTTGTATATTTGTATGACGGCGAAGCATCATGTGTTTTTGTTACGGTTTTTGTATGTTTTGCAGCGTGGATAGGAAGCCCCATCCACACTAAAAACCCATGTATAAGGTGGCCATCTCCCGAATTAAGTGATTAATTTGTTGCTAATCGGGAGATGGTCACCTATATTAAAACTCTGCAGTTTTCTCTGCCGGGGGTGGGGTGTTTGATAGGCGGAACGAGAGCGGAGAGAGGAGAGAAATTAAAGAACTAAGGATCAGTGAAGGCAGTTGCTCAGCCAGACCTTAGCGTTTAGTGTTTTGTGTTCGAGATTTGTTTTTATTTAAAACCTTTTATTATTTTATTTATTTATTTCATTTTTGTTTAAATATTGGATTTGTTTTTGTTGAAATAAAACAGCGCATGCCTCGTCTTTTTTGCAACTGCAGATACCTTTTGTTGTTCTTCCTTCTTCTGGTCACCGGAACGCCATTTCCTGCCACAGAGACCGACACGCACAAGGGATCCATGGTGAAGGATCGTGTGTATTTCATACATCAAGCCCTCACTAAAGTTAAGGAACAACAAATGCTACCACATTCTGAGGGAACAGTTGCAGTCACACATTCAATCAGAGGCTTGAGCAACACTCATCTCACTTCCAGCTATGCAAACACCATGTTACAATGTCTTCTTCACTGCCAACTTCTGAGAGTCATTACAACAGAGTGAACAACGAGCTCTCAGGACTTTTGTTACCAACTATGATCATTTGCCATCCACTTCATCTCTCAGTACTGTGTAGATGTGCCACATCTTAGAAGAACCCTTCAGCAGAGTTCATCATCAAGATGTTGTTGAGTTTCTCACCAAATTCAGTCAATCTTTATTTTATATAGTGCCTTTCATAGTGGACCACCATTACAAAGCACTTAACAAGATGCATTAACAAGATAATCCATAATACTTTAAATACAGAGAAATGCATAATACATGCTATACAGTAAAAAAAAAATAATAATAATTGTGTCAAGCTTCTTCAGAAATATGTGATCTGGTTTCAGTTACCACAAGGCATGACATGCCATGTACTCAATGTTGATACTGGACATCAAATCAAGAGGTGGGGCATGTTTACTCTGTGCATGTACCTGATGTGTTTAGAACAACAAATTAATATGGAGCACAAGTGGACACCTATTGATGGTGGCAGATGTGACCACGGGCAAAAATCTACACTATTGAAACGCAAAGTCCTTCAGTCAGCAGGAAGAATGCTTGCAGTCCAGCTTATGGTTTGGCAAACCGAACCAAACGGGAATATCACAAAGCATCAAGATGTCAAGTTTACTGGTGTGCACAAGACTAAAATTAATGTGTACAACTGCAATTACAAATGATCTTCCATTATTATACACAAAGGAGATGGTGCGTCAGGACATTACGTGTGTGTCTTCTCAGTTCCTGACACTACAAAGTGGCACTGTAAATGACACTTATTGAAGTCAAACCATGGCCAAGAAATGCCAAAGGCATGTCTTTGCATTTCTTGGCCATAGTTTTTGGCCTTTTATCAACAGATATAATGCTTTAAGATTGGACCACATTGGACTAAGTTGATCAAATCACAAGATTAAGAGGCAAAAAAAACAGAATAATTTTTACAGTTAATATGTTGATGTATTTCACTTTAGCAATTCATATGCAAATGTAAGTTTGTAACCAAGTACAATGTTGGAAATGTACATCATTTTTTACCATTGTTATACTTTTGTACCAAAGTAAAAATCAGTAACTAGCAATAAGACTTGGACATGTCAGTGTTTTTTTACTAGCCATTTGCATAGGTAAGTTTGAAAACTATTAAAAAACTAACAAACCTCAAAAAAATAAAAATTAAAAAAATCACATCTTAAAACTTTGAATGCTTTGAAAATAGTCTAATATTATAACTGCACTGAAATGCTTTTGTCATTATAGCTCCACTTTAAATGGCTGGGCACGTTTTTTCACATTTCCAATGTGTTTTTGTTTCAGATAAAAAAAGACAGATTGTGTAGGTTAGCTACTGGGAGTAGTGAAAACCTTAAGCTTTTGAAAATACACTAAACATTTATAATCCACGGTCTTAAAATAGTCTAATCTTTTTAATAATAATAATAATAATAATAAAGAAACATGTTTAGTCATCCTGAAGATTGAGGTTTAATTATGACGCATCAAAATAAAAATTTCCAACAGTTCAGGAATTTTATTCCATCCATATACATGCATAGCAACAACGTTGCTGAGAAATAATGTCTGTCATAAATAGAACATTGGAATGACCATTTATTACATTAGTGTTTTTTTCCCATTGTATTCAAGAACAACTATCGATACTTCATTCTTGCAGTTTCATTTTTATGTAATACAAAACAAATCTGACTTGGTGTTCTTTTGTAATACTGCTTTTAGTAATGTCATATTTCTTTTAGAAAGTATTGCATTGACAGTTTTACAAAAATTGAGACCAAAGGGGATCAGCAAACGGAAATACAAGTACTATACAAGAACGCTGCCATCCTCATTAAAACACACATTTCTGAGTTTAAGAAAAAGACAGGGACAAACTGCCACATACATATGCAAAGCCCAGTGACCAGTGTATATGCTGAAATATAAAATGCAGGATTGTGTCTGGACAGTGGTTTAAGTCAAAATGACATTGAATTAAAGCTGCAAATTATATTTACGCATATACTAAAACTGCAACAGCAAATAAGATAGAAATACACAAGTGCTTTTGTAGCTACTTTGCCTAAAAATGCTTTTCTTGTTTTCTGTGACTATTGTATCATTGAATCTACCTTACACTGTAAACAATGTGTGCTACACAAGAATGACTCTACAATAACATTACAAACAACTTCTGATATAAAGTTTTCATTTAAATTAATATTACTACTGTTATTAACACTGATTGTAAAATAAATAAACATATGTGAAAGTGGCACCAATATTACACTTGATTTTTTACCAATGAATTGCATTAAATCTTAAAATGAGTTTGATTGTCCACAAGCAGCCTATAAAACTGGATGATGCACTATTCAACACACACACCATGTACCAAAAAAGGAGATTAAAATGTCATTTGACATGTTCTGCTGCATGTGATGAGCAATAAAACTTCTTGTGAGTTATAAAGTTTGAGAGATTGTTAAACTGGATATCACAGAGGCGGCAGTATTTCCCACTCCCTGTTGCCTGGGTTGATCCATTTACACCTTTTGTGATGCTGGGCAAAGGCTCCTCTGGTGACAATTTGATGGAAGGTGATACATTTTCATTTGCATCAGTAGGGTTTTCTGATACCCATGTTGGAGACGGATGACTGTCTTGTTGCTGGGAATTATGGGAGAGGTTATCCTGCTGCAAGTTAACTGTGACTGACCTGTCCTCTGGTTTAAGTCCACCATTAACTATTACCATGCCTCTGTTTTTAGGCAACAACGGCAAAGGCTCTTTGTTCAGATGGGGGCAACCGTTTGGGGCTGGTTGGTCTTTAGGAATGTCATTTCCTCCATTTGTGCTCTGATCCATGTCACTGATTTCACGCTGCACCACTAGACTACCTGTGATGTAATCACTCGGCTTTATCCCATAATATGGCGATATTTGCTCAGCCCCTTTAACTTTCTTTATTGCTCCAGGATAAAGGCAATGTGGGAGAAACAAACTCTTATTCTCTTCTTTTGCGGAAATCAGATGCGCGGCCTCGCCAAAGGCTTTGAGCCCAGGTAAGGTCCCTAAGTGCGCTGAAAACATGTTTCCGTTTTGAGTAATCAGCTTGGCATTCCCATTTTTCTCACATTTGACAGGACTCTTTTCATAGCTGTCATCAGTAGTATTGCCTTCACTTTTTATGTCCTGAAATATTGTTCGGTCAATGGTGCCACCCTCACTGAGTTGATGAGCTGTAACGGGACAGAAATTCTGTTTATGTGCAAGGTAGTTCTCAACTTTGTTAAAACTGATCTTGCAGACTCCACATTCGTGGTAGTCCAAAAGCCTTTTTGGAGAACTGCATGTGTTGTCCGGATGAGGGGAGGATTTTTTGCTGAGATCTATGGGAGCATCCAGGTCCTGGTGATCTAGTGTATTCCCTTTGGTTGCCAGAGCAGCTTTCGTAACCATGAGAGAGGTTTCAAGATGCTTTGGAACCAACTCAGGAAATACATCACATCTAGGATGGAATCGATCTTCAAGGTTCTCAGCTACTTCTTGAGAAGTGCAAGGGCTTCCCAATGTTGGTATGCCCAGAAAGCCTGTCTGTCCCAGCTGTGGCCTTTGCTCCTGATCCGGGAGACACATCTCGTACATCTTCCTGCGCTTGCGAGTGCGCATAGTCCTCTGCATCGCAGGCACTTTGTTCGCAGAAACACGCTTCAAAGGAGGGTCATGGCGACTAGCACAGTAGTACTGCTTGTGGACCATATATGTTTCACGGCGGCTGAAGGTTATATTACATGCAGCACACATATTCTTGTTTGGATCATTTTCTATTTCAGTAATAAAAGTGCTGGGACTTTTTACGTCCATTGGTTTTCCATTAAGCCTCTCATCATTGCCAGTCGGAGTTGGCGCTTTTTTAGTTGGCGTAGTAAGTTCTTTTTCAGGCCCTTTGCTGTTGGAGTTGATCACATCTAAAACTGATGAGTTCAAGCAGGCTGACTGAATAAGATGGCTATCAGGATCTGAAGGGTGGCACACAGCACTGAGTATATTCACAGAACTGTGGCCAGTATTAGGACTTACACCCTCAGGCACCTTCTCTGAGACACTGGAGAAATCAGGCGACTTGGCTATGTGTTGCCAACGGCTGTTGCAGTAGTGCTTCTTATGGACCAGATAGTTGTCTAAGTTGTTGAATGTGATATTGCATTCAAAACAGGTAGCCCCTTTTGGCATGAGAGGGCTGTAGATGACAGGAGGATAGTTGCCTCCACCGTGCCTTAATCTACGATGGACCAGTTCGGACATTTTAGCTAGTATCTCTGAAGCTTGAGGAACCACAGAGATATCCTGGGAGAAAGCAAACTGGGAAAGGAATGGACCCATGGGGAATGTAGGGCCCAAATTGGGTTGGACCGGAGATGATGCGAGCCTTGGGCTTGATGGCTCTGACTTGATTCTTGTGTATGAAAAGTTTGACTTGTTCACAGGATGTGCCTCATTCTTCTGAGTTGACAGTTTCTTTTCAGACTTTTCTAGCTCTGGGTCAGAGTTCACATCCTTGTGTTGTGTACATTTGGGGCTCTGGAGGGCATCTTTCCTGTTTACCATGTCTGATCTTGCCAGTTTTTCTTCGCTGCCCCTCGGGGAGTGTTCGCTGTCATTTTCTCTGTGCATTTTGCTGCCGTGTCCATGTAACTCCTGATGCTGCAGGAGTTCCCTGTGGTTTTGGAAGCTGATATGGCAGTGATTGCATTTGAAGGCAGCATGAGACAGGTGAGAGAGGATGTGGTGTTGGAATGTAATAAGGGAGTCTGCTGTGTAGTTACATATTGTGCATTTCAAGCTGGCGCCAGGAGGGAGAGTCTCTTCCACTTTGACATCTGTGAAAAAGATAAAGGGAAATGTGTAAGTTTCTTTGCCCCATCTTTTGCTTCAAGTGGAGTGCAGCAGTGACCCTTTTAAAAAGCTGTCTGCTGACATTGCTCATATCGCCCCTTAACCCCAAAAAATCTAAGATTTATCTTTGTATCTAACCTTTCAAATCCTAATTATATTCAATTCCACAAAAAAGGAAAGTTTAGAAAAAACAACAAAAAACATTAAAATAGTATTTGAAACTATACAATCTTTAATATCTATTTTTGGTATGAAGAGTAATTTATGCACATAAAAGCAATTACTTACTGCTATGAGTTGTTAAGTGCATTTCAAGAGCTCCCACACCACTGATGCTCTTGTTGCATTGTGGGAAAGGGCAGATGCCTGGTGCTTGATGGGGACCGTTCTCATTTTCCTCTGCTACTGCTTGTTCCCTTTGTCTACCGCTGCAGTAATACATAAGATGTGCCTGTAGGTTCCGCTCACTTCTGTACCAGATTCCACATGCCTTGCAAGGAAAGATGTCCTCTGAAAAACAGAAGCAGGATAGAAATTAAAGTAATCCCTTCATCTCAGAAAAGTTACATTCTGTAATACCTTTTTATAATCTTGCCTGCCATTTTGGGAAGTTACATCTTGTATGATGCCATGACTTGCACAGCTAAATCTTTTTGGAAGGTCATCTAACATTCTAATGTACCTACAATACTTTAAACACTCTTTGTACTGGACAATCACTCCCATGCTTTTGTCCACTCCAAGTTATAATATGATGATACCTATACCTGTAATAATGGTACGCAGGTAGTCCACCTTAAAAAAAAAAAAAAAAAAAAAAACTAAAGAGAATAGAAACATAGAACTGTATTTCCATATTTTTGGATACAATTTAAAAAATAAAGAATGTCATAGCCACATTCGGATAAACAAATAAGCATGTCAAGACATTCTCAATAAGGTGCTGATGTCCACCCAAGTTTCATATATTTAAAACTTGAAGTGTAAACATTATTTTATGGTAGATTTTACGCTATAGTTAATACAGTGTTTCTGTAATTTTGTGGGTGTTGGTTATTGACACACAAGGACAATGACTACCCAGGAATTTTGGTGGGTTTGCATGCTAGAAAAACATTAAAAGGTATTTAAATAAAGGTAGACCAGCACAGCTCCCAGTTTTGTACTTACTGTTGACAATGGCAGTGGGAAGAATGGATGCCATGGCAGCCTGTTGAGGGAGCAGCTGTATTGTGTCCAGAAGGCGTGCAGGGTACATTCCCTCCGACAGGGACATATGGCTGACAGCTTGTAGCCTTGAGTCAAAATCTACAGCAAATGCAACCAACTCCACACCGTCCATGATGTTTTTTGTTGTAGTGCACCAAAGCTGACCACCTAGACAATTGAAAAAAAAAAAGTTGCACTTAATAAACCACTGAAATGTATTTAATGGTTTTGCTATGATTTCTTCATCAAGGTTAATTACAGATTTGTACAGGATGTGGCAGTAGTATTGGCTAGGGTGGTTGGGTCTCTGTTAGATAGACTGACACATCTTTCTTTATGCCTTATTTGTGCTCAGGTTCCAGTGACCTCTCAAGGCAAATACTTTTTTTTTTTTTTTTCTGATTTCAAATAATAATATGAAGTTAAAAAACGCAAGGCAGTACTGGCAAGGAGTTAGGAATAAAGGATGTTATGAAGCACAACCCTTAAATAGAACAACACAGGTAGGCCGATATAATTGTGTACAATTCCTGGGGAACTTGAAGTTGAATTGCAAAAAACAATGCTACTGTTTAAACCACAGTTTAATGCATCTGTAAAAGGGAACTGAAAAGTAAAGTAATAACAAATTATTGGATACACTCATATTGTAGTAAAATAAGTGGAGTATTAGAACCATATTTAACATTTTACAGGCTAACTATAAAGGTGCAAATACCGTAAAACGTCACTCTGCTGCTGTGTAAGTGGACAACTGTATTTAACTTGTAAGTGTTGCTGACCATATAACAATAATAATAATAATAATAATAATAATAATAAAATAATAATAATAATAATAATAATCTATATTTTTATATAGTGCCTTTCACAGTGGACCACCATCACAAAGCGCTTTACAAAATACGAGACTAGGGTGTGTGAACTATGCATCAGCTGCAGAGTCACTTACAAGAACGTCTCACCCGAAAGACGGAGCATAAGGAGGTTAAGTGCCTTGCTCAGGGTATTAGGTAACAATACATTTTAAAGATAAGGTACATGAACTGTACAGTATGTTTTTGTTGTACATGCACGTTTCAAAAGGGCATTTGAAACTTAAAATTCACAGTTTTGTATCCTTCACTGCAGATATAATCTGCGGCACAATACAGCACGCTGAACAGGACAGAGAAATATTATACATGCTAAAGGTTGAATTTCACAGAGAAGTTACTACCGTGACAAACTGCACAATTCCCTTGACGAAAGAATTTAGTTTTTCACATGGTGTATGTTCAATGTACAAACCTTTTTAAAAGAATATTACAAGATCTAAACTGGCACTGCCTAAATGATCTAACGAATGGTTTATTTTAAGCTCCCTAGAGGTAATATAAAATAGCAACATATTTATAAGTGTTTAAGATAAATACATAAATAAATAAAAGATGAAGATGAAAGAAAGCATTACTGAATAGTAACATAAAGTAGTTTATTGTTCAATAGGGTAAAAATATAATGATGATAATCAATTAATATAATTTTCTGTGAGGATCTGGCTTTTTATGGCCAATCAAGGGATCAATGTGCCGTTTGAAAAATATGTATATTTATTAACAATAATGTGTCTAAATATATGCCCCAGAAAGCTCACCAGGGATATGTTAGTAAGCTTTACATTTTATTTAATTGTAGTGTTCCATATTAAATATTCTAGAGTCGAATACAATATATTCATCGAGTAGGCAAAAAAACAAAACAAAAAAATGGTTTTGGCTTAGATCATTTTTATCTCTGTACATGACAGCCTTTTCAATGGTACTTAATTTTCCCTTGAAGAAATTACATTTTTTAATATGACTATTTACAAAAATCTGACTAGTGAGATAACTACAAAGTATAATATGGTAGCGCTAAATGGCAGAATTAGGACACTGTTTTACAGAAAAGCTGGACAATTAATTAAACCGGACTGCTGGCTTTCAAAGATGTGCAAACAGTGTTTCAGTGTGCAATCCACAAAAAAGGGCCTGCAACTTTAGACATTAAACACATTGGAAGCAGCCTGTCGATAGTGTGACTGTAAAATGGCCTCCTAAAAGCTTGGTGGATGTTTCTGGGTTCCTTACAGTGTGTCATAAAAAAGGAATCTGATAATCTGTCTTTGTGGGTTAGAAGTTTATATTTGACTTTGGTCACTGAGACTCTATCGTAATCTCTCAAGCTCATTTTAATCAACCGTATTATGCCAAATTAATTAGGCATGCTTCTGTCACTGGTCCAGTTAAATTTAAGTTATAGTAATTGAAAAGTTGGGACTGGCTGACAATTAGGGCTGTGAACCTTCAAACTAAAGTAGAGCTGAGTGCCTATATGTGTTTTCTACAATGATAAAACCAGCTGAAAAACTCTGAAAGCTCTGTAATGGTAAAGTGTAAGATATGTACAGAATGAGGCATTGTTTTGGGTTGCATCAATCTTTCTCTCAGAATGACAACCAGAGTTAATGGTGTCACTATATCATAAGATGTTATCAAACCTACAAGATCCAACCCCATGACTGAAGATTTTCAAGGGATGTGCTATTCCCTGTGATTTGATTTTAGTGATGTTTCACACAAAAGAGAACCAGCACATGAACAATCCATGTACTGCATTTTTCCTATTAGTCACTATACTGTATTACGATTTTTGTATTTATAGCCTAGTATAAATTAGCATATCAAAACTATAGCTGCAAAAAAATGGTTCAGATTTTGTATCACGGTACACTAACTTCTGTACAAACATACTTCTGTTATCAAAAGGAGTATATTCTTGTTTAACATATGTGCAATATGGGGACAGTGGCATATTAATGTTAACTGCCATGTGGCTTTTGTCAGATGTTAGTTAAATTTTAGGAAAATTAAACAGCATTTTACACTTATGAAATGAAAGCCTGCCATATGGAAAAACAAGCACATCTACAAGCCTATTACAGCACCATTCTGATCACGGTCAAGTGAACACTGCCATTTATTACTCCTTTTTTTTAAAATCCTGAAACGATTACTGGAAAAAGCACTCTATAACTTCACATGGTATGAAATTCATACTTTTTTTATTTAATTTTATTCCTTCATGTTGGGTTAGAACAAAAACGTAGCAGAGGATCTTGACTCTCCAAGATGGAGAAAGCGAAGAAACCTGAACTTCTATTCTGTTCTGCCAGATGCCCAAATGTGATATGTTGGTTTGTGCACTGACTGGAGGCTTGCAGATTGAGATCCTCTGAATAGACCTTGTCTGTTATATCTGCCAAATTTACGAGCAAGTGGCTTTTACCTCCAGGCCATTACTGTAGTCAATTTATAAATACTTTGAAAATTGGGGTTACACTTTAAATTACAGTCCGCAAAGAATCACAGTGAAATAACAGATATTTCTGTGATATTCTACCTACATTCTTAATGAATTTGGCCATTTTTTTCTATTTTATTTTATCTCCAGTCATGATTTCAAAGTATAACAGAAATTGGTGTGTCTTGTTTGGTTGTTGGGTACAGTGCTGTCAATGCTTAAAACAAGGAATCCTAACCCGAAAACTGCTTTGTGGGTTTCACCCCTTGGGAGCCTGTTGATTACTGTTGTGTCTCTGAATGGTATGGTTTGACTGATTCAAGTAGTTTGGTTAGTTATGTTTGCAGGTGTATACATGAGCCTCTGTGTTGTAGCACGCACAATGTCTACAGTTTTGGTAGTCTTATAGACAAGTGTGTTTGCAGGAGAAACTCAATGTTTAAGCAGGAGTTCCACAAACTGGTTACATTAACAGTAATGTTTTTATAAGAAAAATAGCTAATGTTTACATGAGAATGTCAGGTTAGTATCAGAACCCTGGTTCCCTGAAATAGAAATATAACCATTACCTAATGGGTATTTACCTCCTAAAGACCTAAATCCTAAAAATTGTATACCAAAGCTGCTCAGTGGGCCTGTGACACAGTCAAGGCCCGCCCCCGAGGGCACAAAAGGACTGCGCTCACAGATCAGATTTTTCCTTCAAGCCTGCTGCAATCAAGGACGAAGCTACCTTGAAGGTTAACGGCTACATTTCTAGTATAGGGAACCAGGGTTATGATAATAACCTAAAGTTCCCTTTCAAGTATGAAATGCAACCATTACCGAATGGGTGAGTGTATCAAAGCCGTTGCAAGGGCAATACTGCAGAATGACTGGAATGCTACACGGCACAGCCTTGTGTATTACCACATGGAACCCCAGTAACAAGTAGTTAGGTCAAAAAAATTGAGGGAAATGTGTTGTATGGGTCGAGTAAGAAGGTGTCCTTAACACTCATGTTCCAAAACCAGGGTTTTGAAGATCCACGACACAAGTCTGTACAATCCAGTAAAGGTATGGGGAGTAGCCCACACCGCTGCATTGCAAATGTCTCCGACAGATGCACCCTGGAATAAAGCCCACAAAGTTGCCATGCCCTGGTGGAATGGGCAGTGAGCTTTTTTGGAGGGAGCAAGTTGGCCAGCTCATGGGTAGTCCTGACCGTGTCTGCTATCCACTTGGACAGCCACTGCTTAGACAGGCCTTGACCATGGGACTTTGTCCTATAGCAGACAAAAAGTATGGAGCTGTCGCTTTCTGTCAGACTGGAAAGGAGGTGGATGGAAAGCCTCCAATTTCACAGACTGGTTGATATGAAATGCAGAGATAGTGTTCGGCAAAAAGGCAGGAAGATAGTGACCAAGAAAGCCACTTTTAAATGATAAAAAAGTCAGCTCAGCTGAATGCAGGAGCTCAAATGAAGGCTTCATGAGTACATTAAGCACCATGTTTAGCCTCCAGCAATGTCCTTCATAGGTAGCCGAAACTGCCGAGCCCCTTTTAAAAATTGCCCCGCCAAGAAGTGGATATGCGAGAGGCAGTAAGCTCATCATCGAAAATCAATTACCTCATTTCCCCTGCTGTAAGCCTGCTTGTTAGAATGGACTAACAGCCTTGCAATGATGATGCTAAAAAGCTGTCACCAAAACGGCATCAAGATACTGTCGCTGAATTAGTATCAGCAGCTGCTCTTGCTGCATGTGTGCTGAGCACCATGTTGCGGACAGGCCTGCACATAGCATCTGTTAAAAACAGAAAAACTATAGTTTCTTAAAAAAAAAAAAAAACTGTAAATAAACAATTTCATAAATAATATAAAACATCTTGTCTAGTGCTAAATATCAAAAACGAGATATAAAATAAGCTCCAACAGGAGCTATGTAGCCTGGGGGGAGAGCACAAAGTCAGCCAACTTATGTTGCTGGATCCCGGGGAAGGCTTCACGTGGGGCACAAGGCCATAGCGGGACATAACAAGCAACAGGCTGTAGTGCACACAATGCGCGCAATTAGTAAAAACTATTACAACGATTAGTTTAAATATCACATATAATTTGTATAAAAACACAATAAATGCTAAATCTAGAAGCAACATTATACTTATCTGAACAAGGCTCTCCGATCAGGTCAGTCTTGAAAGGAAAAATGGCGCTGAGATCTATGAGCATAGTCTTTTTGTGCCCTTGGGGACAGGACATAACTGTGTCACAGGCTTGCTGATCAGCTTTGGTATACACTATTCAGGATTTGGGTCTTTAGGAGGGAAATACCGTAATGGTTACATTTTGTACGTGAAAAGGAACTGAAAGAATACCTTTAAATACAGTAATGGTTACATTTTGTATGTGAAAAGGAAATGAAAGAATACTTTTAAAAAATGTATATCCTTAACAATATATTTATGAAAAAGGAAGTGTTGAGTTTATGAAATACTATCTCTGTCTTCAGACAGTTTAGATTCTAATCCCCTTTGTTTTCACAAGGATTTTGTAATTCAGTCCATTTCATGCTAAATATTTCAATTTCACATACAAATTCTGAAACCAGGCATCTGCACAAAGTCACTTGAAGCAGACTAGGTTATACTAACAATACATTGTGTAAAAAAAAAAATAACACAAATTACTTGGAAGCACTCACAAAATAGTGCCATTATAGTAGCTGTTATGGTAGCCAGTAGATCTTGCACTTCAGAAATATAGTTGTATCTCTTTTTTTCAATTTCACCTGCTCTCCTTTAATATTTTACCTACATCAAATTGAATTGGATTTTAAACTTTTTTTTTTTTTTTTTTAATACTACACTATTTTAATAAGTCAGTGTTTCAATTTACAAAACATCAGTTTTTAGTGGATGTTTAAAACAGTTCTCCTTTCAGCTATTATTAATTTTAATTCTAAAACAGTCCCAGGTCCAAGCTCATTTCCCCCAGATTCTTAAATATTAACCCAGCAGTAATCATCATAAATGATACAAATATGAACAGATATGATTAAATAAACTCTGACAACAAAGTGTTTAAATACTGTAGCTTATAATTTATATTCCTGCAATTTTTTATATGAAAAAAACGTATTTGAGCTTTCTTTGTACAGTGGCCAATGCTGTCGGAACGTGGGCCATTGTTTAAATCCTTCTGCAGAGTACCTGATAAAAGAATAAAGAACTATGACATATTCTAAAAACAGTAGAGGAATTAAGGAGAAACAATGGGCCAGCTGCTTCATTAAAACAATCAAAATAGCATCCTGTACATAGTCCAGATAATTAAACACGGCTGCTTTATACATTTTCTCAGTAAAATATTCATCCTCTCACAGTTAAGTTCTGATGGTTAAATGTCCCTTTCATTTGATGAAAAAAAGGGGGGGGGGGCATGAAAAAAGTACACTTAAGATGCAAACATGAAAGAATTTCAGTAGTAAAATTATGTTGGTCAATATAAATAATTTCTGCATACATTTCGCCAAAAGTAGAAAGTCTATCAAACTGGAGTATAAACATGCATATAAACATTTAATGCTTTAAGATAACAAAGCTACAGCTACTTTCTGATGAATATGAAATGATGGCTTTGAAAGTTTTTTTTTTTTTTTTTTTTGCTTACTTTTACCTACTAATCACGTTCACTGCTATGCTGTAATAAAAGCCAAAATAAACATGTCTTTCCTAATGCAAAGTAGCAAGAAACTGAGCTACACAAATAACAGAAGAAGCTGTATAATTAAACTGGCTTAAAGACAGGTATTTATATGTTTGTATGTAAACACCAGAACTCCTTAATAGTTTGCTATAAAATGTTCAGTTAGGCACATCAGTTATTCCTTTTGCCATCTGTCCACAGAAATGAAACCACACTGGCTGTAATAATGAGGTGGAAAGAAACTCACAAATTCATTCATTTTACTGTTGTTGCTCTTTCATTTTGGGGCACACTTTCCTTGCATTTTGGGATTGTTAGTTGTCAAACAGACATGAACTCATTCAGTAGTATTCTGTTGTGTTCCTGCTATGACCTGCAGTAAAATATACAGCTTTACGTCAAACAGTGCAACGTAACACAGTACTTCAGCAGTGCAATGCAGTGGTACAACTGTATTAGAATTACTTTGCAGTACTAAAGCAAAGTTAGTATTTGTATTGCAGTACCCCCAGCAGTCTTACATAAAAAACAGCATTATCACACATAATATGTGTAACAAACTACTATATCAAACTACTATGCAGGTTCAAAGTACAGCCATGTGGTTGAATTCAACAGGATTCAAATCCCATCCCTTGCAAATGTTTCCCTCAAAATGAACTTGGTCAGTTCTGGGCTGTTCTGACAGATCAGTGTGGAAATGACCTGCTTTACTAGCCAGTGGTTTGACTGAAGCCTGCTTATGTTCATACTGGTATTTCCACTATGTTTTAAACGTTTCATTAAAAAGATGTACTTCTGCATCTGCTGCTTATTTTGCATCAAGGTTTCCTTACTGTGTAGCGTTCTGAAACTTGCAGCACTTCAAAAATGATAAAGCATTTTGTGTCCATGCAGTGTTAGTTACCAGAAAGCACATCTTTGTGTACTTTCAACTGTGCCTGTTACAGTATTACACATTACCTGAGGCTGATATTTCATTAGACGTGTGTCTGAAAGTACAATCCCTATAAGGCACTGATACCTGGTGACATCAAAGTGTTTCATAAATGGGGGCGGTATAACTGATTCCACAGAACTAAACTTGGTATTGCTTCAAATGACATTATGTGCCACTAGGTGGCATTCTTCACATATTGATTGCAGACCTTTCTTCTCCAGCCACCAGTGTTCAACACGACGTACGATTTCTCTGCAAATTAAACGTGATGTGCTGGTGGCATTCTAAACTTAAAAAATCACAGGGGAAAGGTGAAAGTTGTGTGGGTATCCTCAATAGATTTTGAACCCAGCAGAAATCCACCTTGTCTCTTATTTTCATTGACTATAATAAAACACTGCATTTATTCCTACTTTAATTTTGTATGTGCCTGTGCAGAAAACAGAGATGCTGGTGAAGTGAAAGGAAAACAACAGAAGCTCTTGCTAGGGATTATTACATAGATTACATACAGCATAAAAACACATACATAAAGCACACTATTGTAGTGTATAGAGACAATTTATAAATACCACTTTCACTATGTTCCACTGTGTGCTCATTTTAAACATGTTTGTTTTTTCTACTGTTTCAGTTACCCTTGTTGTGAGAAATATTAAAGATACTGTTCTATTTTGACACAATTGCAAAGGCAAATTTTCTGAATGAAATAAAACTGTTGTAATGGTATATAGCTTGCAGAAAAACAACTTGACAAACTCTGAGCAGTTTACTGCTGGTTTAATAACGTTTAATTTGTAATTACATTTTGTATTCCTGAAAATTTGAAGTGAGGGAAAATTCTGGCATGGGTGTCGAGCTGTCATGACTTCCTTATCCAGAACTTCAATAACTCAAATAATACATTCAGAGGTAAAACTTAACAAGTGTTCATATGTGTCATTTAGTGTATTATGAGTTTTACCTCACAAGAGCTTCCCATCTCAATGTTGACCTGAACAGCCCAATGCTGACCTGAAACCCCCCTGCTTACACTCTTGGTTAAGCACAGAGTGAAACCATCAAACCAATTTCACTAGTGAGGTGAAGCAACTTTGAGCCCAGGCCTCCAGGGGGAAAGCATGAAAGTGAATTAGCCCACTCCGAGGCTAAGTACAGTAAACACTTTTACAATTGTAAATAATAATTTACACTGTGCTTAAATGGATGTGATTTTTAATTATTTAAAGTGCATAACTAAATATTGGTATACTGAGATGTACGGCCACCATACATACAGACTCCTGAAGACTACAGTGCAAACTAAATTTAGCATCAAGTGTTGTTTCACAGATGATATCCTGTGTTGAAAGCTCATGGACAGCCTCAGGCTAATGGCATACAGGTCAGCATCAACAAATTAAAAAGTCTTACAGAGAGATTTTTCTAGCAGACCTCCCTTTGCTATGCATTCAGAACTTAACAACGCAGGGGCTGGTCTAGAAATACTAGTAGTAACTATTAACAGTCACTGTATGAATCTGGTTTTCCCTGCGTAAAGAAAAAAAGGCATTTTAAGGAAAGCTACATGGTTTAATTTTGCTAAAATTGCTATTACAGTACTGTACTTATCTGTTTTTTTCTAATGCTGGTAAGCAGTTAACACAACAATAAATCTAACTTTACAATTTATAATTCGATGTTTTCTATATGTCGGTGATAAATGACTCAATTATCTTCAGCTGATGTAACAATATGAATATCGAAATATACAAAAATGCATTTGCAAGTATATATGTCTCCTCTTTAAGACATGCAAAGAAAACAGCCCCATTACTTTTTGGAAGCTAATAAAATGTAACAAACCCATCATCAACTTTGCAGTGATGTTTAGAGTCTGTTATAATAGAATGGCTATGATAATGTAGCACCAATGCTCAGTTAAAGGTAAACCCCACAGGAAATTCCATGGTCCCCAAACCATTCAGTCTGGAAATTGTAGGTCTGAGCTGCAAATAATTCAGTGTTAAACAGCATTATAACAATAATACATGATTACTCGTATTATTAGTTTCTTTCAAATATCACTGTACATATGAAAACCTACAAAATACAAACATTAGGTAAAAGCAATGGTACCTAAACAGTGCTCAAATAACAATTCTCTGTTATGTGATTTTAAAACAATATAAATAAATAAAACACTAAACCGGATGGAATGAAGCTTCTATTCACATTTGTCATCAACTCATCTGCAAAGGTGCATTCCTATTGATTTGCAAAGCACCTTTTATGCTACCTATTACTAAAAGTAAATGCTAATTACATTTTATGTCAGTTTCTATGAGAAATAAACTATTTGCAGTTAAAATCCATAATTGTGTTTGTCACATTGTGTCTCTGAGCAGTTTGGAAGTGAACAGCCGTTCCAATGCTCATTCCCATTCTGTTGTTCTGGCAGGCCCGCGCTGCCCCAGGTATCACGGTTCAGCCATCTGGACCCGACAGCTGTCTCTCTATTGATCACAAGGGTTTAGCACTTGATCAAACAGACTGGTACAGGAAATTGTTTTTTTTTCCCTCCAGAAAAGACCAATAGCTGAGCGAGAGTAATGGAATATTACTGAAATCTCTAAGAACCACAGGATTGTCATTTACAGGAATTAATTTAAAGTTCTGATTTCACATCTTACATAAAATCATAACCCATTAGTTTGATTTGGATTAGATTTTTAACTGATAGACAGTACTGTATCAGAATGTAATATGTTTCCTACTAACGTGTTGCTATTGCCTACAGCAGTTTTTCTCAACCTTTTTGAAACCAGGGGCTGGCTTAGTGTCTTCCTGAAAGCTAGCAGACCATTTATAATGCGAGGACCACTACAATGTAATCCTTAAGAGACTGTTTATTATTATTATTATTATTATTATTATTATTATTATTATTATTATTATTATTATTATTTATTTTTATCTTTTTATACACATGCTCATTTAAAATAAAACCAAAAAACATACAATTGGTTAAGGGCACCTATTTGTTTCCTATTGGTTTTGTAATATTTCTGTGGTATTTTTTTTCTGGCTGTCATGAACCTCCATTCAGAAACACTGGCCTATAGGATACCACTGTACAGTTAATCATATGTTGCAGCTTCGTTAGATGTTTTATATAAGTGAATTAATTCAATAGGTGATTATAGTTAATTAATAAAATATCAGTAATTTAGGAGACTTAAACTTTAAACCCTGAAGCTTTAACATTCCAAATGGACTGCACCTAACAGTTGATAAAAAAAAAAAAAAAAAGTGCATATAGTTTCTAGAATTAAAGAAAATCACACAGACACACTAACACCACACATTTGTATTGTGTGTGTGTGTGTGTGTGTGTGTGTGTGGGCGGGTGTATGTGTGTGTGTGTGTGTGTGTGTGTGTGTGTGTGTGTGTGTGTTTGTTAGTGTGTGTCTGTGTGTGTGTTTGGGGTTTGTGTGTATGTGTGTGTGTGTGTGTGTGCGTGAGTGTGTGCTTGTGTGTGTGTGTGTGTGTGTGTGTGTGTGTGTAGTGTGTGTGTGTGTGTGTGTGTGCATGTGCATTTGTGTGTGTGTGTGTGTGTTTGTGTGTATGTGTGCGTCTGCGTTTGTGTGAGTTTGTGTGTGTTAGTGTGTGTGTGAACGTGTGTGTGTGTGTGTGTGTGTGTGTATGTGTGAGTGTGTGTTTGTGTGTGTGTGTGTGTGTGTGTGTCTTCACAGATCTCTGGTCCCTTTTCAAGTACTTATTGGAATCAGCTCCGGAGTAAATACAGAACCTAATAAACACACCAGATGGCAAGCAGTACTTCATTCCAGCTCTGAATCAAAAACAAATATTTCATCAAATGTAAATCATTTAGTTGGACATTTTTAAATATGTAAAATTTTAAGCTCTATCTGGTAAACCTTGGTTCACTGATGATAATTATGATTATCGATAATAATTTTTCAGAGCAATAAAATTACCGCTGCAAAAAATTATTGTAATTATTGATATTATTGATTATTGTTCTAATCCTATTCTTTAGGTAATGCAACTCATGCAGTTTTATCGTAATTTTTTAAAACACATCTATACTTGAGTAATTGTTTCAGAATTATACAACTTACAAAATTTTAATGATTCTCCACTTTTGATTATGCCAAAAAAAAAAAAAAAAAGTCAATTGTAATGTTAAATTGAAAAAAGATGCTGTTCATCGCTTTCTGAAAAAAAGCTGTTTCAACAATGTGGGCCTTATTCCCAAACCTTGAGTAACAAGTTATTTTTAGGGGTGCACCGATAAAGATTTTCTTGGCCGATACCGATAGCCAATGGTTATCTACCCATATCAGCCGACAAGTAATCGGATACCAATAATAACTGATAAGTGCAGGTAAGCTATTGTAAACTACTAGAACAAGACATAGGGCCTGTTTTAAACTCTTTATTTTAAAATTATAAATGTTAAAAAACGAACAGATATCGATATCTTTTACTTGCTGAATTTATGACAACAATGAAAAGGTATTTGTAAATCTCCCTCCCAACCTGTAAGGGCGCTAAGTAGCGAAAGGGGAAGTCTTTGGATGGGCTGGCCTGACAGTTCATTTCCTGGGTCGGGAAGTCGGTTAGCCTGGAAGAAGGTGAGACTCTGTTGCAGGAACGTATTGACCTGGAAGGTAAACGAGGTAGCAGCTGCAGGCAATAGAGACAGCTGCAATCGTTTACCAAGGGGTCATGCGTTATAGCATAAAGGGGATGGAGAATCGTAAATCTTTTCCTTCGCTTGATTTTATGTGTTAAAAGAAACTATTTGCGAGTGTTTGTTTTGTTTGTAATTGTTAATAACTGTCTGTGTTTTTGAACCACCAGACGGCTAACGTGGATCCGGAGCTGTCACTTTCAGCCAGCGCAAAAAACCGGATCACCATTATACTAAACTATCACGAAATATAATAGTGTTATCACCCACCACGAGCACTACTTCACACACCGGGAAGGGTGACAGTGGCAAGTATTATTGTGGAGTGGATAACTTGTCTTTATTATTTAGGGCTGAAATCCCTGTTACTGTTCTCCGTGTTTTACATATTGCTGTGTATTACCGGACCTTATTATTTGGTCGCCAGACTAGGATTACAAATAATGTGTCCTTTTCAAAACTGGATTAAAAATTGTCTGCCTGTGATTATTCCTGCACTGCACCACCTCTGCACCTGTTCACTATCAGCAGCCACTTTGCCACAGTATTGTTTACTTGTTGCATTTACTTCAGAAAATGAATACAAAGAATAGCATAGTATTATATTGTGTGCTTGACAGCAATTTACACATTTGTTTTACAAGTCTCACAAAAATATCATGCTGCATTTGTACTAGTAAAAACACTTCTGTAGCAAAAATATATAATGTTACATTAACTTTTTTATAGCCACTTGCTGTCAAACATTGTGTATTATAACTTCTGCCAATACTGTACAGTAGAAAATAAAATTCAGTCAGACTCGAATTTGATGCTTAAGAAAATGTGGAACAATAATCAATTTCTGCTTCAAAATGCCACTGAATACACCTGCAACCAATGCAGATTAGGCAAGATAAACACAAATTACAAAAGGTAATTTTGAAGTACATTGTGTAATAATAATAATAATAATAATAATAATAATAATAATATAATAATAATATGATGATTACTTAAACCATCAATGTTATTTAGGATTCAACCTACATTTAAAAAAAAATCTGAATAACATTCTACTCACAGTTCATCGTTGGATTTAATGTAGCATCAAGTCTTTTCTGCTGCACACAACTCTGCTATCCTATTGTTGTCCTCAGATATTTTACAAAAAAATTCCAATCATCGAGCTTTTTTGAGACATATTTACTGCAGGTTGATCACACGTTACAAGGAAAATGACTGAAAATGACTGCAAGGAAAATGACTGGCTCAGTGTTCTTGCGTCATTAGTAAGCGCGCCTGACAAAAAATTACACTCTATGCAGGAAGAAATTCAGGCTCGAATATCAGTGTACATTAAATCGGCTAAAATAACAAAAGCTGCCGATAGCCAGTTGTGATTTTTATCCTTGTATCGGTGCCATGCCGATAGGCTACCGATTATCAGAGCACCCCTAGTTATTTACAAAACTGTTTAACAAAAAAAGTTTAAAACATTCTTTACAACAATCTTTGTGAATAATAATACAAAAAATTAAAAATAAAAAACATTACTGTATTTCACAATGTTAATATTATTTATTTATGTAGCATTTTTGGGACACTAGCTAATTTCATTACATCAATTTAATTTTGTATTTAGTGCTTATGTTATTGCCATAGCCCATTCTATATTGTACTTTATAGTATTCCATAGGTTATAAAAAGGGTACATGCAATCTAAAATATAGAAGATACACCATCAATGAATGTTCATATACTGCGGGAATGGCATATCTCATCAAATACTGTATATCAGTAGATTAAACACCAGGATACCCAAGCCCTCTATCAACCAAAACACTGGTTAAAGTTAAGAATGAATACATGAAAACAACCATTAAAAAAAAGAGAGAATCTGCAAATATACACAACAAATTTTCTTCCCATGCTCTCAATGGTGGCTTGTTTCTGTGTTTTCCCCTCTAAAACAAGCATTCTAATTAATCAACCAGTTACTGTTTGTATATTCGTTATTAGACGCACAGGCATCCCAATCTCACAACAGCATGGGATGTTTGACGAGCTCTGGCACTGTTGGCACAGCACACTGAAAAACTGAAGCCCAAGGAAGAAGAAGAAAGTATGAGGAAATATGACCAGAGGATGTGATAAAAAAAAAAAAAAAAGATCAGCGAGTGTTTTCCTGTTTGGTTTTAATCTACATTTAATTAAATTCTTATCTGCTGTGTGCTTATGGCTGCATTTGAATAGCGAGACTGCATTCATTATGAATGGTAAAACTTAACTCAGAGAACATTGTGTGTGGCCTCATAAAAAAACAAGACTTATATCGATGCATGCACCAGCAGCTTAAGAAACACAAAATGAGTCAATTAGGACCTTTTTTTAAATTACCGCAGTGTCAAAATGACAGGTAGGTGCAGGGGAAGACATACTAGAAATTAGGTGTCATTTTAGATAGATAGATAGATACATAGACAGACACAGACAAATAGGCAGATAGACACAGATAGATAGATATGCAGTTGTATCATTACACAGCTTCATGAAGATGCATGGAGATAAATTAAACCCTGCATGATTCCTTATATAAATAATCTGGTGAATCCATTTCAGTTTGTATAATTTAGCCTTTAATTACATCATAACTAGCTGATGTTCTTTAACAAAGTGTGTCAGCATATATATTTAAATAAAAATATCCTTGTTTAGTGTTCAAGGGCTGCAGTTTGCTCAGTTTATTCTTTACACGACATGAGACATGGTCTTCAGGGTTGTTTGTAGAATTAGAACGTAATGTCTTCCTGTGACAGAGACAGAATGATTCTTGGTGAGGAATCTCTCTCCTGACCTGTGAGGGTGATATGTAAAGGGAACAGAGTGCCCTGGACTAGATGGCCAGACAATTCATTCCCAGGTGTAACAGGGAGAGATCTGTGCTGACTCTGCTGGCGTGTTCACGGGCTGCAGGAAGAGGGCGGCAGTCGTCCAACAACCGCCTGTGAGTCATGGCAGTGACACGGGGAGGTGGGAAAGTGGGTGTGTGGACTTTCCCCCTCTCTGAATGGCTGAGAGGCGCGTCTTGGGAGATTGTTAGCCCTATAAATTAACACTCTGTTGTTTCCTCAGCTCTGCCCTTTTAAACGCGTAGAGTGCGCGGAAACGCTGGTCCACGACCGAACGGAACGGAGGTTCAGAGCGAGACAGTGAGGGAGGGGAACCCTTGGGCAGATCCCTGAATATGGATAGCTGAGCAGGCTAGGTAGCCGGCAGCGTAGGACGGTGATCCGGGTCGCACGGGCAGCGGCAACCGGGATATTGCTGCAGAGTGCAGCACCTTTTCTTTGTAGTTTTGTTACTGTTTTATTTTTCCTGTTTCTTTGTGCCTTCGATTTTTGCAGTATTGTTTTGAAGCACCTGCGAGTGCGCCTGAACTGTTTACCCTTGCTTGGTATTCCCGTGGTTCTGTTTACCATAGTTGGTAAGCAGACCACGGACCAACAGCGCCCTCTGCGGGCTAAAGAAACCCAACGCGCCCCTGAAATAAAACTGGGCACCTGTGTGGTGTTTTCAATTACACCTGTCTGTCTCCTGGTCAGTGAATTACCCACACCCATTCCACACCAGGGTTAGGAGGAAGTCGGTCATCTAGAAAGGGGGCGGAGCTACGATACACTAAATCATTGACACGGAAGGGAAATGACGTGGCAGCCGCGGACTGGAGGAGCAGTTGCACTAGTTAACCAAGGGGTCATGATTGACGGTACAAAAAGGGGCGTAGCTAAGTGATCTGTTCCTTGTTATGGTTAAAAGCTGAACCGGAAGGAGAACCTGTGTTGTAATCGTGAGTGTTTTGTTTGTTGTATCTAACAAATACTAACAAACCAATTAATAAGCTAACGATACACGATCCAGAGCTGTTGCTAAAAGCCAGCACCAAAAAAGGACAACACTGCACTTTGTTTCACAATAAACTGTATTAGCACCACAAGCACCTGAGCACGCACTGTGGACTGGTGATTGGGTTTGTATTACGTGTTGGTGTAAAAAGAACAGGACAGTTACTGTTTCGGGACCAACCCGTGGATTACAACGAAGCAATACGCTGCTGTATTGCTTGTTATCATTATTACTTACTGTGTTTTATGTCATCACACCATTGGAATTACAAATAAAATATCATTGCACCTGGATTATCGTTGTCTGTCTGGTCATTGAACACTGCTGCATTCCTACACACTGTTAACCACTTTGCCACAGTTCCCCAGAGTAAATTTAGTTAACAGACTGCATTGGTGTTTAAACATCTCTTTATTGTTTATACAGAGAAGAAAGACAAGTTTTACTCTGCGTTAACATGCACAGGGCTGTACGTTTATAACAAATTATAAAATTAAATGACCTCACCTTTTAATCTGTTAATTATCCATTGCATTGTTTATGGATTTTTGTTTTGGTTTGCTTTCTTTCTGCTGTTTCCTGTGATGCATCATTGTTTGCATTCTAATTAAAGTAAAACTGTAGTGTAGTACTGATATGCATGTTGGCATACGCATATGATCACAAAGCTAGTTTATTTGGTTGGTTTATACGATTAAATACAGTCCACTCTGTTTATAAGAATCAATGATATATGAATCAACCGCATGTTATGATCAAAACAACTGGGACCAAATCATTCCTATACTAACCATCCTAAAATACTCTGCTTGTAAGAATCAAGAAATCCGCTTATACGGTACTGTATCAAGTGCAATAACGTGTACAGCCAATAAAGCTGTTTTTGAATTTGAATTTCATCACATCTTGTGCGTGATTAGGCACATACACAGTGTGGATAGTGCAATGATGCAGGAAACACTGCATTGCCTGTAATCATACAGTGAGTGCATGTTTTATTGTGTTCTCTGTAAGTGAAAATTAGTTTCAATAAAGTGACTACGCATTCATTGAATACATACTGAGTACAGCACTGTTATTGTGTGATATGCATGTAGAGGGAGGGGGATTGCAGTGCGGCGCTGAGAGAAGGAGGGGAGGGAGGGGAGGTGTGGAGCTTTGCATCTCTACTTAGTGAAAAACTGTGAGATTTGCATCGCAACTGAAAAAAAAGCAAGCCACAGGTGCTTAAGTGCAGTGGTAATCCTGACAGTAAAATGCTGTAATGTAATATCATTTTAATTCAAAGGCCATTACACATAACACTGCATGGCAGTTAAACTAGGCACTCTCACAAGACGGTCACTTCTCAAGTATACTGTAGTAAAATGGGATTCTGCAGCGCTGAGTAAACATAATCGTGATCATATAACAAGTTGCTTACACAGGACTTGTTTTGATTGATTTGATGTATTGTCCTCAGTGATTGACCACCATTGACATTTGTATACTGTATTTAAACTGCTGATGTGCGGAGGTGCTTTTGCTAATTGTAATGTGACGTGGCTGAGGGCAGTATACATGATCAGGCTGGAGTCTTGATCCACAGTTTTAAACCGGTGTTGGTTTTATTTTTCTCAAACAATGGTGGGGAAACAACCGCTAATAAACCAAAACAAACAATAAAGCTAGCTCTCAGTTGGAGCACTAACTAAACAACACTTTGTGTGGTCCCTGTCTGACGTCAGGACGGATAAGCCGTTTACCGAAAACAAAACAAATACAAATCTAAACAGTTCATAGGTTCCCCCCGGAACTACACATACACTGTGGCTACTTTACTTAACTGCACAGTATAGCACTGGAACAAACTGACCTCTTACTCTCTCTTACTTTGGTTTTGATTTCTTTCTCTTCTGCTTTCGCAATGCACACACGTTTCCACTCCCTTACTCCTCTATACCCCCATCACAAAGCTATCTGCTAAGCCCTATTTATCGAGGTGTCATTAACTTTAATAAGCAGTTAAGCAATTGACCATTATCCTTAATTCGTTAAGGAAACAAATACAAAACCTCTACATCTGCCATTGTCCTATATCAGTCACCACACTACAGGAGTTGTTTGACACAGTGGTGCATGATTTCAAGTTGCTCTTGCAGTCTTGAATACAAATGCTATGCCAAGTCAGTCTCCTGTAATCATTACAAACTAAATCAATTACAATTGCTTTATTTCCTAGTACTTACTAATAAAGTGTACATATATTATAGTATTTAATAAACAATAAACTACACTGAGAAAAATCTCATGTCATGTCAACAAAACCCAGTGGAATTGTGGAACAAATGAGTTTGATTTTAGTTAACAGTCCTTTTGACACCAGCCCAGATAACAAATCATAATATTGCTAGGGTCAAAGCTACCTAAAAAACAAACAGAAAAGTACATACTTAGGTGATAAAATATTCCCAGTTATTGATGATGATAAATTCATCTCAAGAAGCATTGCTTTGATAACAAGTTGAATGAAAAAAAAAAATCCAGTATTTTGTAATAGGCGTGTGCAGAAACTCGTACTTGTAATCATAATTGCTCTTAGGAAGTATTTATTGGCAGGTATTCAATAAATTCATTCATTAATGTGTTGATTTCAAAACAAGGAAAGCTGTCCTTCCCTCACATCAGTTTACGGACTTGGTAAAAAAGACAGCTCTTAAACCACTCTAGTGCAAGTTAATTGTCATTGATTGGTACTTAATTGTAAATGTTGGGGAAGGACACATTAATGAATTGATTTATTGAATACCATGTTAAGGGCAATTGTGAGTACAAGTTCCTGCACACCCCTATTTTCTACTATTAAAACCCTTACATGGGAGCTCCCGAGTGGCGCATCCAGTAAAGGCGCTCCACGCGGATGTGCGCCATAGCCTGAGATCACAAGTTCAAATCCAGTCTATGTCACTGACAACCAGCAGTTCCTAGGCAGTGGCACACAATTGGCCCAGTGCCACCCAGAGGGAGGGAAGGCTAGGTCAGCCAGGGTGTCCTTGGCTCATCACACACCAGCAACCCCTGTGGTCTGGTCAGGCACCTGCAGGCTTGCCTGTAAGCTGTCCAAAGTTGCATCATCCTCTGACACTGTAGCTCTGGGTGGCTACATGTTAAGTCTACAGTGTGTAAAAATGCAGGCAGCTGACGGCACACACAGCACTGGTAGCAGTGAGCTGAGCTTAAAAATAACTGAACATGACTAAATTGGGGAGAAAATAATAGATTAATATACAATTTTAATAATACATTTTTGTTTTATTATATATATATATATATACATTTACACTGTGATTTTGAGAAATTTAGATGCACCTTGTTGAATTTAAAAATTGCCTTTGAGATTCTAGTGGATGTTAGCAGCACGAGTGTGTCAATTTAATTATTATAAAATAGGCAGGTCATTTTCCTAGATACATATTATACTGTGCCCATTATATTTAGTTCTGTTTTACATAAAGAAAGCATGATATTTGAGTGTTTATGTGGTATTATATGTGGTCATTAAGGGATATTAAAACAATTTGTGTTATGAAATATGTGTTAAGAAATATTAAGAAAAATTATAATGTTATATAAATGTTATACACAATGGGCCACAATCGCTAATCTTATTACTTATAATTGTTATGAGTGCTTCTCTTGTCTGAAAGGAAAAAAAAAAACAATTACAATTTTAAAATAATTAAAAATGATGTAGAATCAGTTTTTTGAAAGGGTTTAATTTTCTCAAATTAAAAAGAGTGTGTTGTGTGTGTGTGTGTGTGTGTGTGTGTGTGTGTGTGTGTGTGTGTGTGTATATATATATATATATATATATATATATATATATATATATATATATATATATATATATATATAAAATGCCTATATCTGAAGATTACTGCTAAACCTCTTGAACTCTTAGAACGGGATATACAATATAACTAGTTGACGAATTTGACGTCAAATATCTTTCAGGTATCTGATACACAGGTGTGTCTATTTTTCCCATTTACTCAAAATTAGACACCAGCTACTGAACAATCATGCTTAGCTACTCTCCATTGGATTTTCAAATTTGATTTACATATTTTCACTAGTTACTGGTCCAGGTATAAAACCACTGTCACTGTGTGACACTTACTGACATGGAACTAAGCTGGTTTAAAATGAAATGTCTCAACGAAGAAATCTTCATTTCCCAACACAGCTGGTTTTAAACATTAGCCATATCCTTGGTTAGTTCTATTTGTACTTTGCCTTTGTTTTGTGGAGGAATCAAATATGGTCCAGTTTAAATGGACTTTGTTGAAATACCATTTATATACAAATTAACATACAGAAGCGAATGAGGTATAGTAGGTTTCCTACTTTTACATTATTATTTCCCCTCAGATGACACATTGCATTAATACAGGTCTAATCTTCTAAAATCATTAAAAATGTCAAGCTTTAAAACAGTGTCTTACAAGCCACTGCACCAATGGCTTAGCCCACACCCCCCTTCAACACCACTAGATTACTGTAATTTCCAAAATGAATAAAAGCATGAAAGCTTTGTCCTGATGTTCAATGCACCATTAACATACTCTTTGAAATCAGCTGCAAAAATGAAATAGCTAAATTCTAGAAGATTTGATACCCCCCCCCCCCCAAACTTCCTCCCTTAATTAGAAGCAGCATCCCTCACTTTACTGAAGGATCCAGGCTTTCCCTGTGATACAGACTTAGCCTGTTTATTAATAATGAATTTGGATGTTCACGTGTGGAATGTTATCAGCTTGTGCACTATCCAACCAATAGTTAGCCCAGGTGGGGTTGCTGGATTCCTCATTAGCAGAACATATTTAATCCAGAAGTTTCTTATCAAATGTCACACCTGAACCTCTAAATGGCATTTTTCCCAATTATTTGCATGTATTTTGGAGATGAGGCTCCAAGGTGCTTTACAGAGATTAAGAAGGAGAGAGAGTGTAAGCTTATTTTATCATTTAGCGAGTCTGGAAAGAATCCAAGAAGTTTTTGTCTTGTTGTTGTAATTAGAAAGCCTTTTAAGTGATAACACCTGCATAGGAATATGAATACGTATGGATCAAGCCAGCCCCGTTTTTCAAATTGTTGATTGCTACTATTTTTGTTATATGTATGTAGCAAGGATTAACTCGAGCTTCAGAACTTTCAAAAAGACATTCAAGTAAGCAAACAATCAATTCAGTAGTGCTGCTCAGTTCTTCAACACATTCAGACAAAAGGATAATTACAGGATAGCTGATTCCAGGTACTGTAGAATATTTATCTAATAGGTGATGTCACTGCAAATACCCTGCCCAGTGTGAAGCATGGGTATGCCACCAATGATGGAACGATTAATGGTACTTAAAGGGACTCCCTTGGAAGTTTCTGAACCCCTTACCTAAGATAAAACTAAACTGACTGCAGTGAAATTGTATGTATTTTATTTCTGGTGCATCTTTTGTTTAAGGTTGTGTGTCTTGTATAAACTGTTGTTATACCATCTTCGATAAAAACAAAAATACAAACTTTTTTATTGGGTGCCCCTCTTGTGCAAATATACAGAACATAGAGAGAAGGCCTTTCGATTTCAGCCCTTTTGGACTTTTCTGCAACAGGTTGTTGTTATCTGAGCTTGAAATGAGAAAAAAAAACCCTGTAACTAGCAATATTGATACTCAAGTCTTTGTAGCTTACAGGGGTCATATTTTGGACCTCCCATTCTATCTATTGGGGGCTCTATATCCTTTAAAGTAATGAAGAACAAGCACAATAACTTTTGTAGTTGCATTTACTCCCTGTATGTATCTAGCAAAGCTGCTAACCAGCAGCTGAGATAAGTGCAAAACTTAGAAATATTGATCCAGTAATAGCAGTTCACGCTTTGACTCTGACACCTTAACCCTGCAGACAAAATGTCATAGCCTCTTATCCCTTACTCTTAACATTACCTGCCTATCTCCTCACAGATGTCACCTCTGGTAAAACCCTTCTTAAAGCTCTTCTAAATCACTTAAATCACTGCACTTTAAGGCATTACTTATTTGATACCTTTTAGAAAGATTTCCAGCGTTTTTTTTTCTTTCTACCACACTCTACCACTTCAAACATACACTGACAACTGAGCGAGAGTAGTTATTTAAGCATGTGATCACGTTAAAGTTTTATCAAAATGGCAAAATTACACTGGTAGTATCTTCCTAATCGATGTATTTAAAATGTCTGATTCTATTTAAATTCAGTTTGTTCACTTGCTTGCAGCTCTGATATGCACTTTTTTTTTCTTTCTTTTTTTTTTTTTTTTTTTTTTACCAAGTAGCCCAGAGCAACTTGGAAGCAGGGATTATGCACAGGGTTTCTAATTAGCTCTCAGGGGTCACTGTTTCTAAGGATTTTTATGAAGCAGGTGGAAAGTTCTACACTTACTTGCAGGGGGTCCATATGTGGCACTTAAGTTTACAAACAAAAATGCAATGGCTAGAAATGCCAATATCCACATAAACAAAAGATATCTTAATCCGTAAAGCAGTAAGAAAATATTTAATTTAAAATTCCAATGAAACCTTATACTTCACACAGGAGAAAGGGGATTACAGTTAGAATAGCAGCACAAAAAAAAAGTATTCAAAATGTAAAGATGTGTTTTATAAAAGTGTACTTTAACTGCAAAGACCATGCACTGCCTGAATCATATTAGCATAACAGGAGCCATACATCCTGGCTGGAGAGCCAGATCCTGGATTTTTGCCTCCAAAAGGTGGTGAAAATGTGTTTTCAGAGACATTCAGGTCCAGGCAGGTATTTTTCGTGGGCTGGACCCTCACCTAGCTGGGTTAGGTAAATACGCTGACTGGGCAGGAATGGAAGTTTCTTGTTATTTTCCGTCCTCCTGATCAGTAAGTGGGTTATAATAATAATAATAAATAATAATAATAATAATAATAATAATAATAATAATAATAATAATAATATAATAATAATAATAATTCTTATTTTCCAGCTAGACTGTAATAATTACGAGAATCAATACTACTGCTGTAATACTGTTTTAATTATTAATTTTAATATTTTGGAGTTAGTAAAAAAAAGAAAAAAAAAAGAAAAAAAGAAACTCGAGGTTAAATAAGTGAAGTGCTAAATTATCTCATGTACTGTATTTCATGCTTAGTTGGAGACATTCACTTATCTTCTTTATCTATGTCTGAATCTACTGTAGCTCAAACCTTGTGCTTTTAAGCTCACCCAGCATAGGGTATGCTGACTCCACAAGAAGAATATATCATGGCTTCACAACACATAAGTACTCAGAAATCAGCTACACTACAAGGCAAAATTGGGATATTAGGTCACAAATGAGCCTTGTTAGCCATTGAGTTGTCCTCCTGTATATGTTTCCTGATGCTTAGTTATTCTAATGCTGCTAGAGGATGCAATATAACATAACCTCCATTATGAAGCACATTACAGGTTCCAGCTTCAAGGTGGAATGATCAAATATCTTGTATGCTGATCAAATGTTGTGATTATTTTAAGACTGGAGATATGACTGGCTCTTTTTATTAAGGTTTTTATCTAGAAATGCATTTCTCTGTTATTTTAATTACTGTTTTGACCTTAAAGTGCAAAACATAGAGCACATATTTTAGTTACTTCAAAGATAGGCTACTGTATCCTAAACATTACCTAGTGTTGGATTTTCTATATACATTTATTACAAAGATTTTTCCAGATGTTTTTCTTGCTGTAGTGGTTGATCACAATGTAAATTTCCCTTTTATTGTTTACATGTTCTAAAATACTAACGTGGCTTTAGAATGTATTTGATCAACATTTCTGTGTCCTGTATGCAAATAATTTGATTAAATTAGCAAGGCTCATTTCTAGTTACATGTAAAGATGTAATGTCAAGATAATTTTATTTTGGTATCTCTAGGCATATGTCTGTGTACCGCACGCACACACACACACAAAAATCATAATTCTGCCTTGAAAGATACACTTAATAATACAACAGCCAATAAAATAAACCAACAGCAGTGTCATGATAAAATGTACTGGCAGCCTTTAGATTGTGATATACTAATACAATATTAATGAATGACAACAGGACTGAAAATAAGTCTAACACACCACTGAATATTACAGTGTACAGCATGTATGGTGTTTCTCGCTCTGTTAATGTGGAATTAGTGAAGATGAAGAAGACAGTGCAGCTCAGAGATTTACTCCCAAGTAATATAATACTTACAAACACAGATTTATTTTCTTAATGTATTTATTTATTTTTATCAGGAATTATTCTTGGTATCAATAATTAGGCCTCTGCAAATCTGGAGGTGGAGAAAGAAGATTGAGAAAAACAAAGCAAATGTTGACATCACTTTCCGTTTTGCAGATAATAGTATAATTACAGCACCCTTGTTTTCAGAATTCTAACAACCTTTCTCATTAATACTGATATGTTTGAAACATATGGACCTTGTTTTTTTGTGTTTCTTCTGAAAAGTTTAGTCAGTTAACAGAGCCACAGTATGTGTGCCACCAAAAGGTTTGCCATACGTGGTGAAAAAAAAGAACAATTGCCAGTTGATTTTTTTTGACTGTGCCAGTTCGGCCAACACAACACAGTGTGGCATGATTGCCTGCCAAGAGACATGGCAAGAAGAGAGCGGGGCAAGCAAAAAGGGACTGCTCATCTCCAGCAATCTGCTATATATTACAGACAGTGCCAGGTGAAAGCAGCAGAACTAAACACTCATCGCTATATCTGCCAATATGTATGAGAGTAAAACACTCCAACAATATGAAAAACAAGTCATTAAAACCCCAAAAGATAAAACCCAAACTGTAAGTTAAGACAATAAAAAGGTGGCTATTTCTGGATTCAATACCTTTTCCAAGTGGACAAGAGACAAAAATGCAATATTTAATACCGGGCATTTGTCTTAGCTATGAGCTGCTAGAGCAGATCAAGCAAACAAACACAAATACAGACTGCTGCTAGTTGAGATTTAGTGTGATTTCACATTAACAGATCTTCAGGCTCCCACGTACAACATATCCTGCTTGGAAGGAGATTCCAAAAACATGTTCTGCATAGCCGCAGTAAAACGAGCAGAAGGCTGATGAGTTGCATTCTGCCATTTTGCATTCAGAGACAGATGGCAAAATTAGACAATATGCTTTCCAAAATTACACTGAAATCACATAACTCTGCATGTCTGTCCTTTCACTGCTTAGCTTTATGAAAGTTTATTGCAAGCTGGCTAGTTAACAATGAAGTCCAAAAGACACCAAATGGAATTTCTGGCCTAATTGTTAGTGACTGATATGGAGGTGTACAGCTGTGATGTATGGGCTGAGCTTTCATATGGTAAATAAGGAGTAACAGACAGGGCTGATTGCACCTTTGTGATACTTTAACTATTTGTTGTTAGTGACTTTCTAGGTTCCTATTACACAAGTCACATATGTTACACAGCAGATAGCACCGATTTCCACGCTCAGCATTATTGACCTGGTTTCAATCTTGGACCTGCAAAGAGAGCGTAATTATTTAATACTTTTTTAAAAAAATTATTTCAGTTTAATATATAATTACTTTCCACCCAAAAATTTGTTTTTGGAATGTTTGGACAGAGTAGAAACATGTCATAAGGCAGCTACTGTTTTTTTTTTTTAAACATTTCTTTAAATATAAATTCTAGCAACAATTACTGCATCTGTATAAGAATACATGTGTGCGGCATTCATGTTTATACTGGAAATAAAATTATTAAATATTAAACCAACACAGTTCACTTACTATGGTTGACAGTGGTTAAGCGCGCCTGTTAAAAGCTTAAAACCCAGATAATGTTAAAACAACCTAAAGTCTGAATTTCTGCCATTTGTTGTGAACTATCACCATTAGGACTCGAGATTATTGATGGCATGGTTACTATTCCCCTAACTAAGGATACGCCAGACTACCTTACCTAGGCCAGCAGACCATTTTAAGAGAAAAAACTGTGTTAAGCTTGCTTCATCACATTCAGCCACTGTGCTCCAAAAGAGCAATTAAGCAGAACTACAGGTTTAAAAAAAAACTATATATATATATATATATATATATATATATATATATATATATATATATATATATATATATATATATATATATATAATTTGAAAAAGTCATTTTAGCAGCTAACTCCTCAGTTCCAATGCAAATTAAAACCTCCCTGTTGCCTATGCAAATGCCAATGCCTATGCTTCGCTTTCATGAGCCGTGATATGAAAGAAATATACAACTAACAGCCGTCAAGCAGCTTTTAAGGTACACTATACAGTGCCCGACAGATGATAGATATTCAAATGTTAAATAAACGTTTAAGAGGATAATAAGTGATCATGATCACAGTGGGGTCTTGAAGTCTTGTAAGAGAATAGCTGTGCAATATCCACAACTTACTGTAAGGACAGAGGAGAAGCAGTTGCTCTCTACTTTCCCTCAAATGCCATGCAACTGTTACAGACTTAACAAAATGTATATATTTATTTCGCAGACCTCAGTTCTGTAACAACCTGTCTTGTAAAAACCTTACAACGATTACCAATCTGGAAATCTGCTTTGTATACAGAATGTGACAGCATTGTGGAAATTAGTAACCCTGTTAAGGATGGCATGTACCACAGGAATCCACATCTGCACTGGGAGATTAATCCAAACATTCTAAGAAATCTTAAGTCATGTATAATATCGCCAAGCCTCTAATCAAGATTTTGGGTTAATCAAATGCAGAGAGTAGGTGATTGGTCCAGTACGTTGCAAGGACACTTTTGTTTAAAAGATGTAGTGGCATGGAGGGGGACAAGGGTTATTTTAACATGTTGCGGTCAGAGGTACACACCTATGAATGCATCTGACAAAATGCATACCCAAATTAATACACACTAAAAAAAAATTCTACTCAAGAGACCATTATTACATAAACAAGTAAAGGAAATCATGCACCGTGCACCAAAACAGTATTAATGTAGAGAGGTTGTACCATTTGGTAACTACACATTTTGAAGTGTATTTGACCTCAGTAGATAATATCTCTTGTTTTAAACAAACAGTTGCACCCCACTTTTGCATTTTTATTCCTTTAATACATAGAATAACAGCAATGGATTTCACGGAACTAGTGTACTTACTTTATTTATTTAAAATGATGTGTATATTTCTACAGGGTTCAAGCACTATACCTAAAGATATAAAATTAACTTGAAGCCCCCCATGGGCAAATCTGCTGGTGTTAGCCTCTCTGATTAAATAAATTATATAAGGTAAACCACACTGCAGAACAGAGAACAATAATGTTGATAAAAATAATAAACTCATGTACAAAAGCAATTATTCAAAATCAATGTGTGTGACTTACAGTGGGTAATACAATTCTAACATCCCGGGGGAAAGTTCAATAAAGGCACTTCAATCTGTGACGACAATACCTCCAGCTAACCTGCTGCAAAAAGCAGTGCCTTTTACAAGGCGTTGAAGAGCTCCAGCAACTTCGCATTGACCTTGTGCTGAATAACACTGTAAAACTGATTCAGCTCCAGTAATAAAAGGCCATCCGCATTATCTGCATTATAATTATAATTAATACTACCAGCATAGCTGCTGCATTATTTACGATTTGGTCTATGTTAAGCACAATGCAACAATAATCTGCAACATCATTTTTTATTGATCTGTTGATGAATGGCTTTATTTCACGAAAACAATAATGGACAGTTGCACTGTGGGATCTGGTTGCTTCAATAAAAATGTTCATAAAACCTAGATGATTCTGTTGTTCGTTATGCATGAGGTTTAACTGCATCACAAATATCTGAAGTGTATATTTAAATGAACTACAGGGCCAGCTATAGCCCAGTCCTGATTCTGCCTGTTATTTTTACTACAGTATCACTGCACAGGACACAACTGAAAAGGTTATACATATATAGATATGAACAGACCTGATTAAACCAATTCAAAGTTTCACACAGCATTCCATACAAGGACATTTGACCTACCCCCTTATTATTTATTTACAAGATCTTTAACAGAAAAGGCCGACGAGCTTTGATGTATTCGGTGAGACAAGTTACATTTTCATACACCTAACCTTTTCAATAAAAATGATTTAATTGACAAAGTTTACGTTTATTGATTATTATAAAAATTGTATACTGTACCTGCAACTGAGATCCATCTGTTATTATTACATAATTTCTGAATACAAATTTAGTACTAATCTGTTAAATTACAGCACCAAAATAAAATGTATTATATTAGAAAAAAAATTATTATGTATTTATTTATTTCTTAGCAGATGCCCTTATCCAGGGCGATTTATAATTGTTATAAAATATTACAGTACAGAATATCACATAAAGCCAAATACAAGATACAGGAAGTTGTTATAATTAAGATCAGTACTAGAATGCGGCAAGGTATGAAGCAGTTCAGTGCAAGTACAAGCGGATGCAAGTAATAGTACGATTGGGTGCCATATAGTCCAGTATAGTCGAGTTGTGAGGTTTACTGATGCTGTCTTGAACAGGTGTCTTGAGGAGACACCAGAAGAGCACTGAGAGGCAAGGGTGGAGAAGGAGCGGGCTCTGGAGGCGGAGGAGCATAGGGGGAGTACAGCTAATCTCCCGAGAAGGGGTGTAGGGGGAAATAATAGTCTGTTGATAGGAGGGAGTACAAGAGTTTTCAAATTGGATGCGAGCAGCAACAGAGAGCCAGTGCAGAGAGCAGAGCAGCAGTTTAGTGTGGGAGAAATGAGGAAGGAAAAGGCAAGATGAGCAGCAGAGTTTTAGATGACCTGGAGAAGACACATGGCAGAGGCAGGGAGGTCGGCCAGGAAGCAGCTGTGTGGAGTAGTTAGTGAGGAAGGGGCGAATTCTGCGTATGTTCCTAAGGAAAAAGCAACAGGAGTGTACCATAGTAGAGATGTGCTGAGAGTAAAAGAGGGAGGAGTCGAGGGTAACACCGAGATTCTTGATATAATTGATACTTGACACTTTCCCCTCCCTACTGATAATGGATGTGAATTCTTCTTAATTTTGCTTGAGAACCCCCATATTTGTCCCATATCTCCTAATTAATCCTTCTCACAAACCCTTGATTGTTTTCCAATACTTTCCTCTGATACCATTTGCTATGTTTGTCTGTTTCACTAACTCCTCCACGAAACAGCCTGCCTGCCTCCTCAATCACTTGTTTTGTTTCTCATTTTAATGAACAGTTGAATTCTTTTATTTCTCTACAAGTGCTGGATTTGCCTTATCACCCCAGTCCCTTTGAGGGTTGCCAATTGGTTTTATCCATGGATGTATCATTTCTTAGGCTTCCTTTTTTTTTTTTTACAAAGAGAAAGAACCACTTCGTCAACAAGCCTCTCCGGAGGAGCAGATTAAAAACCTCAACATCACCTACCTTCCAGCGCAACTCTCAAATGGTTTGTGTAAAACTCAATTAAACTTGTCCCTACTGAATTTCACATTACAGTACATTAAACAGAAATTCTTCAAGCATGATGACAAAGCTCAAATACCCGGCTTCAGAGCTACCACTTAAAGCTTTCCTAAACATCGCAGTCTTCAAGGTGCAGGACTCTCATTGAAGACTATACCAATAAAACTAAAACACATTAAAACGGGGATCAATTTCAGAAATATTGCATCTATCTTCACCTTAATATGTGCATTCTGAAACTAAAAAGAGTGTTCTTTTTGGCTCTAAATTATAAATACTGCAAGATATATCATTTTTGTTAAACACAATAAAGAATATTACTGTGACTACAATAAAACCATAAGCTAGTTTTATTTATAAATAAATACATCAATTCATTAGTTAAGTGTTTGTTTTAAAAGAGTAATGACAGAGGAGTAGGCTGATATAAAATGACGTCCCTACAGCAAGGGATTTATAATAATCTGGTTTTAATCTACTGGTCTGTAGCCAAATGTAAGGTGAACATTTTTATTTTTATTTTAGTATGACAGATGATATAATTATAATTTCTCAACAAACAAGGTCATAAGCAGTACAAATGTTTACGTTTTGCTAAACTCAAAGTTGTGTATAAATTCACCTCAAAACATTGGAATAATACCAGCCATGAATGGCTAGAAGACAACCTGTATAAATAGGCTATGAGAAGTCCTTCAAATATTGCCTGTTTCCAAGGTCCCTTGCTGTCCTGTGGGCATTAACATCCATAAAGTACTTGTTCATAAATGGTTCATGAAACCTGGTGCCCAGGCTGAACCCCCCTCCCCTATGAATGAAGTATGCATGTTGCTCTAGAAAGAGTGCAAAGAAGAGCGACCAGAATTATTCCGGGCTTAAAAGGCATGTCATATGCAGACAGGCTAAAAGAATTGAATCTGTTCAGTCTTGAACAAAGAAGACTACGTGGCGACCTAATTCAAGCATTCAAAATTCTAAAAGGTATTGACAGTGTCGACGCAAGGGACTTTTTCAGCCTGAAAAAAGAAACAAGGACCAGGGGTCACAAATGGAGTTTAGAAAAAGGGGCATTCAGAACAGAAAATAGGAGACACTTTTTTACACAGAGAATTGTGAGGGTCTGGAATCAACTCCCCAGTAATGTTGTTGAAGCTGACACCCTGGGATCCTTCAAGAAGCTGCTTGATGAGATTTTGGGATCAATAAGCTACTAACAACCAAACGAGCAAGATGGGCCGAATGGCCTCCTCTCGTTTGTAAACTTTCTTATGTTCTTATGTTCTTATGTTCTTATGTTAAAGGGTTACAAGCATATCTTCAATTGTTAAGTCTTTTTGGGGGTGATGTCTGTCTGGGGGTGTCCAGAGCAATCACAAGGAGGGATAGCTGATATCCAAGTCCATATAAAGGTTCTGCTTTTTTTCAGTAGGTCAGTGTTTCTGACATACAGGCCCATCCTATGATATCAGCAAACTCCTTGTCTGGCTGCAGACTCCTCGTCTCAGTTGCTTCCTTTCCAACATTTCACAATACACGTTAAAGGATCATTTTCCACAGATAAAAGATTTTGTGAGTTTAAGGTCAGGGTGCATTAAGAAAGCTCCCATCAAATGGACAGTCATAACTCATTAAGGATCTGTCATTTTTTTCCTAGATGATGCATGCTTCCTGGTAGCTGTGAGAAATGATAATTGTACAATTTGTCCATTATCTCTTCTGAGATAGTAACTGCCCAAGAGAAAAGGAAAAACAATTTAAGAATAATATTATTATTATTATCATAACCCTGGTTCCCTGAAACAGAAATGTAATCATTACCTAATGGGTGTTTACCCAAGCAGACACAAGGGCAATATTGCAGAATGACTAGAACGTCACAACCCGAAAGGCTGTCTTTTGCGTTACCATTAGAAATCCCAGTAACAAGTAGCTAGGGAGAAACTCACATCTATGTCTGTCTTGCAAGGGTCGACGTGGAAGCCGCCCTTAACACTATAGTTCCAAAGCCAGGGTTTAGAGGATCCACGATATTTAGTCTGTAGAACGTAGTGAAGGTGTCTGTCTTTGACAGATGTACCCTGGAATAAAACGCATGAAGTTGCCATGCTCCTGGTGGAATGGGCAGTGAACTTCTCTGGAGGGGGCAAGTTGGCTCGCTCCTAAGCAGTCTTGACTGTACCTGCTATCCATTTAGACATAATCGGTTTAGACAGGGCATGACCATGGGACTTCACCCCATAGCAGACATAACATTGTTTGGACTGCCTCCAACATTTTGCCCTGTCAACCTAATACGTCAGGGCCAGCACCGGACAGAACGAATGGAGCTGACGCTTTCTGTAAGACTGATTTTCTCCAGACACAGTGAGAGCATGGTGAGCGGTGGGAAGGCATGTAACAAGTGCCTTGGCCACTGGGAGAAGTGGTAGGCTCGTCTTCAATGATGGACTGCCTTGTCTCACCTTCTGTAGGCCAGGGTACTTGCAAGACTGCAGTGGCCCTCTTGATCAGTGGTAGGAGCTCTTCCGACTGTGTTGTCTGACTCCACATCTGCAAATGGGAACGCAAGCTCCTGTTTGCCCACCTCCTTGGAACAGCGATTCTTCTTCTTCTTCCTCAGAGGAGGTAGACCGTGAAAATGGCTTCCTGCATGGGCTACTTTCCCGGGTGCATTGTCCACACAGAGCCATGGGGTAAGGACGCAGCCACCTCTCTAACAAAGGGTGACAGAGAAGATCGCTGTGCAGGAGTGAGGGACGTGTGTGTTTGGAGAAATGTGTACAAAATTTGCAGAAGCTGTGGTTCACCAGTGCTTCCTTTGCGTGCTCTTGCCCCAGGCAGGAAGAGCATCTGAGAGTCCTCAAAAGGCAGACTGGCACTGCATGTCTCGCAGGAATAAAACCCAGGCATTATGCAAGTAGCAATACATTGTACAGTAACACTGTACCAGTGCTACCTCAGTTTGCTTAAAGACAGCAACAGGGCTGTTCAAGACCCGAACAAGGCAGGCTTGGTACTGGACCAGGGATGTAAACCCTAGTCGGTAGTGGGACGGTGCCAGGACGGTACCGGGTTGGTTCGGTACCTGTTCACTTTAGGACCAGGTCAGTACGTTATGGTACTGGTGTGTTACCAGTATGTGAGAACGGAGCGGGTCGGTGACCTCGGTACTGGTACAGTAGGGGTCCACCGGTTTGCAGTTATCGCGGGTAGCACTGTACAGGGATGCCCACCTGTGCACTCTACTGGAAAAGCCACTCAGTCTGTACTAACACGAGACTAAGGGAAGCCTACTTGTTAGAATGAACTAACAGCCCTGTTGGAAAAACTAACAAATACTTACCTGAACAGGCTCTCCTGTCAGGTTAGTTCTTGAAAGGAAAAATGGTAAGGTCTGTGAGCGCTGTCATTTTGTGCCCTTGGGGGCGGGGCATGACTGTGTCACAGGTTCTGCAAGCAGCTTTGATATATTTTATTCCGGTTTCGGGTCTTTAGGAGGTAAACACCCATTAGGTAATGGTTACATTTTGTACTTGAAAGGGAACCCACTTAATTTAAATGGATAATGAGATTTTGCACAGTGCACAGTATTCATATGCCGGACAGGTTTTTACACATTGCATGACCCACAACCATACCATGTATCACAGACTAACCTTTGATTACGCACTCAAGCGAGCATCTTAACCACTGTACAAAAGAGCCTTATCTGTTTGCATGAGCAGATACAGAGCTTTAAATGGTGTCTCAACAGCAATGGTCGGAGCCCATAACTTCAATTAAAATGTCATGTTTGCTATGGAAGAACTACAACTACAACTGCAGGTGTAGCCGACATTACACAGGGGTTCAGAAAAAATGCTAAACCATTTGAACATGGTGTCATTTGTTTTAATGATTTTCTTTTCCTGTTTCATAAGAACAGAAACCCCCTGTAACAAAACTCAAAGCATGTGAGCATCTGAAGAAACAAAGTCAAACCAGAATACAACATGGATACAATTTCTAGAAAAAAAGCCCTTTGAAAATAACCAAATGTACAATTTCCCATTTTCCTTTGCTACAATAAACCCCTTTACCATCAGAGTTATTTTCATCAGTGAATATATGAGATATTAATTGGCAATAATGATAAAATGACAGTTTTGCTTTTAGCTTTATGACCTTTAACACTGCATCAAAAATAACTCCAATAAGATATGCCTGATAACACTATTTTGGGACATGGTCTGAATACTGGCTCAAAGATATTCACAACTGGTGTTCCTATGAGATCTCCATTATTAACTGGGTCCAATCCTCCTTAACTTTTGAAATCTGATGACATTGCTATTCAATCGTAAGACATCCATCTGGTATTTAACATAAAATCAAAATTTCACAGTTATGGTTCAAGTGTCCTGTGACATAACTGCAATGTTGAATTAGATTTATTAATTAAAATTATGTTATGCCTTTTTTTTATGCGCTCAAAAGCACCAGAATGCACATGGAAGCCTATGGTCATTTTACAACCATTTTCACCCCTGCTACTTTTAGCCCCAATTCCACCTTAATCTGTGGGTCTTCAGTTTTGCACGGTTCTCCAAAATGAGAAATAAAATAACTAAAATACCCAAAAGCAATTTTACAGTACATGATTGTCAGATAAATTATCAAGTGAAACAGTTACACAAATTTGTACTTCGCTATTTAAGAAGAGACTTATGAGGATTAGACAATAAAAGATAACATCCACTCTTTGTGTAAAAGAACAAAAAAAAAAGAAAAAGGGCTCTGTGACCTTTCACCCGACACAGGAAGTACACCTGATAAGCAAGTGCCAATTTCTTTCATTTTTTGAATAGCATTTTGTCTTCCCCTTGGCCCTTGTTTCACCTTGCTGCTGCTGTGTCCTTCCATTAAAGGTGGTAATGGCTGGCAGGTTCCCTTAGGCTCTCTCATATTTGTCAGGCATGAAAAAAAAAAAGTGGAAAGATAAATCTTATTTCACAAGCTAAAGGGTCTATCTCTTGACAAAATAAAATCCAGTCCAAAACACTACCTTATGTATTTGTAGGGTGTAGATTTAAACCGTGTATGCCATGATCAAACTGGATTTATGAAGCATCATAACTCTCCCAACAACATCCAGCAGCTTATTAATTTGATATATTTCTGTCCATTTCATGATATTCCTAGCACTGACAGTCTCTCAAGATAAGCCACAAGCTTTTTGACAGGATAGAGTGCATATATATTTTTCACTGTTCTCCCATTGGGTAGGTTTGTACAGACATCTTGATTGTAGCTCACTGATTCATCTCTTTTTTTTATTTTCTTTTGCTCTTTTCCTGTCTATTGCTGGAACCTTACATTTTGTAACAACCAATGCAGAATGGATTTTTGAAAAGTGCTGCACCTACAAAGCAAAAATACCACCCTTGGTAGGTAGAAGATACCACAATACTTCTACATTTTGCAATAATGGAATGGGATTTGTATAGTAGCAAAGGTTTTTACAACAGCTTTTTATATCAGAAAAATGATGTAGCAGGTACTTGTGCAGTCAGTAGCCCATTCATGCTTGGAGCAGGTGGCAAACAGGAGTAAAGATGCATTTTATACCATTGGATAGTACTCCATACGTGTGTGTGTGTGTGTGTGTGTGTGTGTGTGTGTGTGTGTGTGTGTGTGTGTGTATATATATATATATATATATATATAAGGACCACAAGGTTCTACACACAGACAGGTTGAGTGAAAACGCATGGCTTCAGTCGCATGACATACAGAACAGCAGGATGTAATCTGGCCAAGATGACGGTATAGGGAAACATAGAGGGTGCAGGGTCAAAGGGATTAAAATGGTGGAGGTGGATGTAAAATGAACAGGGCTCTGAAAGAGCGGTGCAGCACCAGGCATGCAACCTGTCAACAGAATGAACTGGGGGGGATTACAGAGCATGTGGCAGGGAATCCTCAAATGAAATGGGGCACTGACTCCAAATCGCATTGGAATATTGTATTCGTTTGAGCTATTCCATAATTTGCAGGCTTAAAAGGGGAAAGTTGTACTAAAGGTTCCCATTACTGTGCACGCAAGAGACTAAGGGGAATGTGGCTAGCGTCACACAGCAGCTTCTGACTTTTCAGCTTGGAGCCCAGGCTTGAAACTAGTCACTGTTTCAGGGCAACAGAACGGAACAATTGACACCCAATTAAATCAATCATAAAGACCAGCACGTTTAGCAGACTATACTTTTCTAGCAAGAATTGAGGCCGGAATAAATCCAAAATCCAAACTGATAAATAGTAAAAATGGGCAATATGTTACCGAAAAAAATATAGAACAATCAGACCAATACTCTAAGAGGTAGGAGTACTGAAGTGTTGCGTCTGTTGCCATAGTCACAAACAGTTGAAAGTCCTGAGTGAAATATACTAAACAAGAGCAATGTTAGTTGCGACTTTTTATGGAATGCTTTGCGGCAGCAGTTTCTGTTTGCGGTTCTAGCCTAGGAGGAATATGTAATTATGGGTGTTCCTGCATGACACGCCAGCACTGCTCTGGCCTGGTTCTCCTCCTACCTCTCGGCTCACAAGTACTGGGGGTTCTGGCGTGACTCACCCTCTGCCTCTTGCTCTCTTTCTATAGGCGTTCCCCAAGGTTCAGTCCTGGGACCCCTCCTGTTTTCTCTCTGCACCTGCTCCCTGGGTCCCCTCATCCTGTCCTATGGCTTTTTGTATCTCTATGCTGATGATGCCCAGATTGTCCTCTCCTTTTCCTCCGCTGACTCCCACATCCTCCCGTATCTCTACTTGTCTCTTGGCCATCTCCTGGGTGCACTTGATCATCTTAAACTCAACCGCTCCAAATCAGACCCCCATCTTCCTCCCCCCACCACTGATCTCTCTATCTCTATTCCTCTTAAAATCCACCACCCTCTACTGCAACTCCCTCCTGACTAGCCTCCCTGCTTCCGCTATCTGTCCACTCCAGCTCTGCTATTTGACTTGTCTTTTCCCTTCCTCGTTTCTCCCATGCTACTTCGCTGCTCTGCTCCCTCCAATGGCTCACTATCACCGCTTGCATTCAATACAAAACTCTTGCACTTGCCTATCGCTTCTCTACCTTTCTACACCCTCCTACCTCCAGACTATTATATCTCCCTACACCCCCCCTTGCTCCGCAGGCAGATTAGCTGTGCCCCCCTCCGCTCCCCCGCCTCCAGAGCCTGCTCCTTCTCCACCCTTGCCCCTCTGTGGTGGAATGACTTTCTCACGGATATTGTTCAGTCCCTGACCACCTTTCGCCGCCTCCTCAAAATGCACCTGTTCAGACAGCATCTGTAAACCTCACAACTCTCGACTATACTGGACTATATGGCAGCCAGCTGTATCAGTACTTGCATCATCTTGTACTTGCACTGAACTGCTCCCAATCATCTGCTGCTTTCAATCATCATTATACTTTCTGTATCTTGTACTTGATTTAACCGTATTCACGTTTGTTACTTGAAATCGTTCTTATCCATTTATTGTTCTTACTACTTGCTATTAATGGAATTTACTCTTATAACCAAGTACATAAGTTTAACTGCTTAGTCGTAATCACTCTCAAATGTAATTTTTTACTGTAATCTTTATTTTCTCTCATTTGAACTTGATCTTTCTACATATTTTATTGTGTTCTACAACTGCTATTATCTGTAATGTGATACTTTGTAACAACTGTAAGTTGCCATGGATAAGGGTGTTTGCTAAGAAATAAATAATAATAAATAATAATAATAATAATAATAATAATAATAATAATAATAATAATAATTATTTTGTTGCAATTTAAAATAATCTTTTATTCACATTACACCAATGTGTATAATGCAGCAGCGTGATTTATTTAGTGTTACCATACAAGAAGCCTACAGGCTAAAGTCAAAATAAAGTGTGCCAGGTGTTCATTTGATTTTACTACTGTACTGTATACTGTATAGGCGTACTGTACAGATTTATATTTTTGTTCTTAATGTAATGTATAGCCTACCCAAAACACATTAGTGTTGTTTCAGCATAATGATTTATACATTTAAAATACATTGAGAACTATAAATGTATGTGTGTGCGATTTTATAGTATTTTTTTAAACCTGACACCTAACAAAAACAATGTTATTTTGATTCTTGCACCCTTGCATGTATAGATGTTCTCCTTCGGGCACCCTCTGCTGCAGCAAACCACAACTCAGCTCCCACTATTTATTTGAACAATGTTACACAACTTTCGCAATAGAGATCTCGCTAAGAAGACGCAACAAATATTTCAATTAGTATATTGCAGCTCTTTTCATTAACATATTTTCTCTTAGAACATACGATATAATGTATACTTTGCTAAGTGCCGCCACAAAAATGCAAACTGCAGTATATTTGTGCTGCGACTGGCCCATCTTAGTACACCTACGCCTAAGTGTGCAATTAATATTATATTAATATAGCATTAAGAAAAGCATCATCACTTTTGGAAATAATGGAGGTCGGTTTAAAGGTTATTGAGGTGCATGACATGACAGTCACGGTGTAACAGTGTGGTTATTTAGTCTTAAAAGTCTTTTATCTCTTTATCTATTACGTTATTTCATATTTTGAAGAATGTTCAGAGCTTGTACAACAGAGAAAACTTTAGCACTTTGTATTTAGAAAGAAGATTTTAACTAAATCCAACTAGATACCCTTTTTGGCATTAGGTCCACATTAATGAGGTTCAATATAAAAACCCAGACATGTACAGTATAGCTCCAAAATGAAGACTACACACCCTTGTTGTTTAGGGTGTAATATTTTACCATACCAGTCTGGCCATATAGAATTATCCTGTGGCACAGTGCAATCAATTATTGTTGCAGCAGAATCATTAATAATTTCCTAATGAAAACGATTCTGTTGATCTCTGTTGTATTTTAATTAAACATAATTACACTGCAGCTCAGAGCTGTGGTAGAGACTCCTTTAGGGTACAATTTTGTTTTAATACATTGATAATGAAATTTTATATTGTGTCAGTTGTTTAGTTATTATTCTGTCTCACTATTTCTCTATGTTCCAGATAACAGATAATAACCTCAGTACCTCCTATTTCCTGCAGTCTTTTCAACAGGATTGTTTCAGTTTCACAATTAAATCTTCTTAACTGTTTAAAATATCCCTCCTAACCATTATGTTCTATATGCTACGCTTAGCGCTACATGTAAATTTGGCATGCTTTAATTAGGAGAACCTCCAGTTTTATAAAAATGTTCTCTGTTAAGAATACACATCAAATTTCCGCACACACTGCCACAGCATATTAAAGGCATACAGATAACCCATGTCTTGTCACTTTCTGCTCCACCTCAACAGAAACAAATGTCATTCTTCTCTTCAGTCAAGTGCCCTATGAATATTAACTGTGAAAACCATAGGTCTGCAGAACTATGACCTACAGCATTGTTGTTTACCATAAGACAGGTTTAAAAGATTGAAATCAGACACAAACTGATAGCCTAGCTGAGAATTTCATATGATAAAAAATAGCAGTGACTACAAGACCAAATTTACTACAATAGTGTATTTGGGATATAGGTGTCACACAAAGGCTTCATTTTAAAGATGATGGGCACAGACAAGACTTTCACTCATTGGAGCTGTAATCTGTTAAGTGTGCAGTGGTTTGGAAGGGTGAATATAAAATCAGTTGGCTACTGTTAGGAAACAAAATCATGATTCTTGGGCTAGAACAGGTATTAAGCAGATCTGTAACTGAAAAGTAACTGGCTAATAGCTCGGTTAAGAACATGTTTCTCCACAGCAGCATTGCAAAGCACCACTGACTGGTATTCAAGTGTGCAATAGGTAGCTTAGTAACAGACAGTGTAATTTATAAACGCAGCACCATGTGAACAAAAAAACATTACTACAGAACATTACAGTTTGAGATGAGCTAAGTCTGGCACAGTCCTTTGATTCCAGTTAAAGCATTTTCCACAATGCCAGGGATGTTGTTTTCACATTTGGTCCTGTAATTCAGCACTGCTGCGTAATTATGTTTTTTTTTTTTGTTGTTGTTTTTTCTATGGTTGCTTGTTTATAAATCAAGTCAAGTCTGTGGTTAAGCATCCATGAAGAACTGTCTATGGATCAGTTTTTACCCACAATACCCCAAATTTAATACTCCAACTATGAAGTGTGTCAATGTTTAGCACTTGTTTAGTTTACCGGGTAGTGCTAGTTCCTAAAACTCCAGTCGTTAAGTGTAGCTTCTGGAGTATAAAGAGCAATTGTGGTTGTTTCATGTGGATTTCTTGATAATGAGTTTCTGCAGGGAAGTCAAGAGTTTTAGTTATGGATGACTGACGTATAAACTGCAGAACTGGTTGTGTGTATGTAATACAAGAAACAGGCTTACAATACAGGCACTACATTTTTTGAAATTTGTTTTGCACCATTTTAGTAAATGCTCTTATTGGGGGTTTGTTTTAGACAAGGGAAACATGGCTAGAGTACTGTAGAACACCAATATTATAATGTTATGCTGTTTTAATTCTGTTTGGAACATCCAATTTAGAACATGAATATCTGTTTATCTTGGTGAGAGCCAAGTTCACGTCAGCATGAAGTTTTTAACATTTACTCTCATGTAATGGAAATCTTATAATAAAGTTCTACAATAATCCAAAGTGTTCTGAGTCCGATTTCTGGCTGTTTCCGATATGTTTCCACCCATGAACAGAAATATAAATAAACAATACCCCAGCAATGTGTGTTTCTGTATTGAGGTGCTCTCAGAAAGGGAAGAAATTAAACATCACAGCTCAGTATGTGCCCAGATTTTCCCTTTAAACAACCCATAGCTGCAATATTGAACTGTGACAGAAATACAATGATTCTTGATTGTAAATCTCCCTCCCGACCTGTGAGGGCGCTAAGCAGCGAGAACAGAGTTCCTTGGATGAGCTGGTCTGACAGTTCTTTCCCAGGGCTCAAGAGAAGTTGGCCCACTAAGAAGGGGGCGAGACTCCGTTGCAATAACGCATTGACCAGGAAGGGAAACGATATGGCAGCCGCAGATTGGAGAGGCGGTTGCACTCGTTTACCAAGGGGTCATGTGTGACACAATAAAAGGGGACGGAGAATTGCAATCTGTTCCTTCGTATTTGGTTTTGTGCATTAAACTGAGAAGTACTGTGAAAGACCCCGTAACAGTGAAAGCAGTATTGTGAGTGTTTTTTGTTTGTTTGTCTCTGTGTAATCACCTTGTTTTTAATACTACATTAGACAGCTAACACGATTCTGGAGCTGTCGCAGAGGGCCAGCACTAAAGCCAGAACAGCACTGCATTACTGTCAAAAACATAAACTGTATCACCCACCACGAGCACTACTGCACTCACCCATGTCTGGTAACCGTGTATGTATTATTGTGGGGCGGATACGTGTGGTTTATTGTTATTGTTTGGATCTACAAACCCATTACTGTTACTGTTATTGTTATTGGTCACCAGACCTCTATACAAAAATAAAAGACCTCTTTTCCAAACCGGATTAAACCTCTTTGTCTGTTTCATTACCGCACTGCATCACCCCTGCACCTGCATACACTCAGCCACTTTGTCACATGAACCCAGTGGACTTAGCAAATTAAAGACGCTGCATTCCCTTACCCAAGCACTGGGACCTGGCCTCTTTATAAAAGACTAGAGCACGACTGCCCGAAATAGACATATCATATCATCATTTACCTTTCAGTAAAGGGAATTTATCACATTCACAAACCATTTAGTTTCATACTGTGTGACCTCATAGGCCAATGCTAAAGATTGTTCCTCCTGTGTCTCTTACCTGGACTTGCAGCTATATTGTATACATGTAGTGATAATTTAAACAAATGGAATGTATTTCTGATAGTCAGAGATGTTACTGTATGTGAGACTCCTGCCAGCAAAAAGAACATCTGCATCATTTTGCTAATTTGCCTGACCTTGTCATCTTGTAATTTCATTTTTGTTTTTGCTTTTAACTGAATTTCCTTAGAAACCTGAAAGTTGACTTTAAGAGCAATAAATTAAATGTTATCACATTTACTATTTTTCAGACTCTGACTGATCAGATACTCTAGTTAATAAAACAAAGGATGGAATATCTTTTGAATATCTTTTTAAGAAGATCAATACTAATAAACACAAGTAAGAACTCTGTATCACATAGAATAATGTCATCGTACCATTATCACAAGCAGTAAATCAAAGAATGATCCTTAAAGAATCAGATCACTGGAAACCCACTCACAAGGCACCCTCGTATTTCCATGAGGGATGTGACAGTATGCCATCTTCATCTCTAATCAGCAGCTCTCTCAACTGAACACAGGCAAAGTTCCAGAAAGTAATGTTACTTCCGTTTTAATAGACAGTCTATATGAAAGTCATTTTCATTGGGAATGGAGCCAGAAGCGGTTCAATTCAATTTCAGATGCAGAAGCTGTAAATTGAGATTTGCCAGTCGTTCTGAATAACAGTGCTTTTCATATCAGAAAACAAAAAGAAAAATTCCAATTATCAAATGTTGGGAAGTAAATATTGAAGACTCCTTCCCCCAGCCCCCTCTTGCATTCTGTGAGAGAGTCACAGTTAAGCATCTTGCAAGCTGATAGAGTCACAGAAGTGTCTGCACACCAGATGTCAAACTCAAGCATTGTCATGTCTGTTGTGTAGGTGTTTGACTTGTATTAAGTTTAAGGTGCTATTTATTGAAGTTCCCTTTGAATTTGTTGCCTCATACATGAAGCAACATTTTATACACAGAATAGCTTGGCTCCACAGGACTTCCATTACTTTAGATTAAGTGTCACAGCTGTACAAATCAACTTTAATAAATCACCTGTAAGTAAATTTAATTATATATATATATATATATATATATATATATATATATATATATATATATATATATATATATATATATACAGGGGTTAAATCATGTGTATACATATAAACTATATTTCCAGTATTATCATTATCTTTCCAGTCCCTTATTGGACTTGCGTAGGAAGTCAAGGGTCCAGAAACCAAGGTTAAAAAGATATTTATTTGACAACTTAATACCTGTATAAACAGCCATGACGGGCAAGCTGACTGATATCATGAGACTAATGCATAAATACCGGAGAGATATTAAAGAATTATAAAGACTTAAAAAGGCCCATAAATCATGGTATTACCCTTTTTGTTTCATATAGTGTATCTCCCTACTAACAGATTAAAATCTAAGAGAACTGAATAATCTTTTTTCACAGCTTGTCAAAACTTGAATGATTTCATGATAAAGAGCATGACGTTGAGCAGCTGCTTAAGCGGATAACTCCCCAGTGTGGTCTAGTGATTAGTGGAAGAGAATCGGGAGAGAGAAAAATCTCTGGCTTTCAAATCAAAGTTCAGACAATGATTTACTTTGTGTCAGAGCAAAAGATACGACGTTCCATTCAGAAAAGGAAAATTGAATGTATTTTTCTATAGGCGTGACCAAGTGTTTAATTATCACCATCAAAATGTAACAGAACAAAACTAGTCATATACTCTACAGACTAGCCATCCCTGGCTCTACCTCTACTGTCACCTTAAATCTGACAGTGACCGAGACTTTATTGTTCAATCCACCTCGTCTCAGCCAATCTGGGTCCATGTAGAGCACTCATTATCTTATGGCAGATGCCCTCTTCAGAATCTTCAAACTTGCTTTAAACTGTGGCATATATTTCAAGTAACCGAAGCCTCATACATATTAAACATTAGCTTGTTTTATAATAGCATTAATATCCTCGACAGCGGTCATTGATATTTGACCTCATCTTTCGTTAAGAGCTCTCGCTTTTGTCTCTGGACACATTAGCTCAATCAAATTACTTCTACTGGCTTCTATTGGTTTAAGTCTCGGACGTTGACAACTAAATATGGTTGATAAAATGAGGCCCAAGCCCTTAACATGTATTAACATTGGTAGATTAGGGTCAAATGAAACTCAATGGAAACTAAAATATGCCCAATTTCTAGGTCTCAATCTTTGTTGAACAGCCTGTGAAAAAAACAAACAAACAAAAAACAAACGGAAGCCAAAGCGCTGGCTCTTTAATTGCCTCGAAAGTGAGATAACGAATGCACACGCTTACCTTTGCTGTACACAACACAGTTGTTTTTGTTGTCTTCCGCTCCTTGCCAAGTCACATCCAGCAGCCACCTGGGGCCAGCATTCAGCACCACTGGGACTGAAGACTTCGTCTTCTGTACAAGGAAAGATAACAAATGCTAATCGTTTGCTTATTTTGGTGATTAAAGAAACTAACAACCAGAAGTTCTGTTTTTCTTCTTCATTACAAGTTGAACTGCCAGTTTCATAAGCCTAGGCCTTATTCCCCTCTCTGGGACGTGGAGAGACGGGGGGGGAGGGGGGGGGGGGGGGGGGGGGGGGGGGGGGGGTGTTTGCTGCTCAGTCTTGTCACCTATCTGAATAGTGGAATTAATATCATGGATTTTTTTTTTTTTTTTTTTTTGAATGATACTGAATCAGATCTCTGAGATTAGGAATATCTCTGGTGGCTCAGAATTATAAAGAGAATGCAGATGACTTTCACAGTGAAGAACGGGAGTGTTTAGAAGTGAACTTTAGGCACATTGTACTTCACTATCAGCTGGATCTCACTATTTCCAGAAACAGACAGGAAAGAATTTAAGGAATCAGTATCTATTTCAAAGGGCGATCGGGGTTACATTGTATAATACAGTAGCAAATTATTCTGAATGTATGACATAATTGTATTTTTTCAGTCAGCAATGAAAACAAGATGGTGTTGAGAAATGCAGCGTCTGTGGCATGATTATAAGGGCCCCACCCACAATTACTTTTATTTTCACTGACATTTGGACCAAAGGGAACTTAAAACTAAATAAATCTTCACTAACCACCCACCTTAGATTGACAGAGCACTTAGGCAACCATTACACTAGTCCATAAGCACACAACAAGTGTCTAGACCAGTGTTTCTTAACCTTTTTCGTAACAATGCCCCCCCTAAGGATCAGCTGAGCTTAATCATCACCCCCTTGCCACATAAAATAACACAAATTAGGAATTATTACCGATTAACCATGCTGTTTAATTAGCATCAGTTATTAATTACATTTAATTCCACTAGTTCCAAGAATTACAGAGAAATAATTCATAAAACAAAAAAATAATGAAACCCCAGTGTCACAGGATGGTTTGAGCAGTGACGTCAGACCTGGAAGAACACAGGTCACAGACAGGACTGGTGAGTGATGAAATTGTGATGATGCGCCAGTTTATTGTAAAATAAAAAGGTTTAAACAGAAAACAAAACTGCACACAAAACAAAATGGTGCGGTGGCCAAAACAGACAGACAAAATGAACGGACACTAACAAACAAACACTGGATGAAACAACAAACAAGTATCATGCTGGTTCCACTCCTACCACGCGTAGCAATAGTTATTATTATTATTATTACTATTCTCCTCTCTCCCATTCTTTCGTCCTTGAACACACAACCCGAGTGAGTGAAACACTGCATCTTTTAAGCAACTGTATCGAGACTCGATTGCTAATCAATCATTCGATTGGAATCTCAGTAAATCTGCACGTGAACTAATTGTGCTCCCCGTGCTTCCATACTATACACATTTTAATCTGCACGTGAAGTGACTGTGAGATCCCCTGTCTAAATACAAATACACATTTTAAATCTCTTGTGCTCCACATAGCCCCATTATATCCTGTGCACCAATACCTATACACCAACATTAACACGCAACATATAAACATACAATACATACAGGGGCGGGGCACACTGCAACATCCAGTCACTGGTATAATCAACATGTATACATAGTACATAAAATGCGTACTATTATGGAATATTGCCGACATATCTTCTTTGCTTGGCGCCATTGTGTGGATAACAATAAGAATAAACTGTGAAATTCAGACGTGTACAGTAACACGACAACAGGCATAAATGGAACGGCTGCATCATTGTGATTGGACTGTATTAAATTTGCATGACAAACTGGATAGCAACTGGCAGTCACATTGCTGCATAGCAACACACATTTCTGACTTGAAGTTTACACAATCTTATAGTGCAAAAGTCAGTGAGTACATCACTGCCACATTGTCTGGAAGTAGTTAATCAACATTTAGAAATAAAAGTTTCCTTAAAATTTTAATAAAGCAAAAACCCCCCCCCCCCCCCCTTTTTTTTTTGCTGTTTGGACCCCCTGGGGGAGGGGGGTGGACGGGGCAGGAGATGTATTTGGGGGGCAGTATCGTTCCCGTTGAGAAACAGTGATCTAGACCAGAGATTCTCAAACTATTTGGGCCACGCCCCCTTCCACTTGTCTGTGGTGCTTGATGCCCCCTTCCAAAACACATAACATGCACATTTACAACATTCTGTCAACATAATGACATACATACACACACACACACACACACACACATACAAATGTACATGTAGCGATGCACTAAAAAAAATCCAACATGCCTGCAAGCTTCTCTATTTCACTGGGTTTTTTTTGTTTTGTTTTTTCTTTTGCATGAACCAGCCACCGATTTATCATAATAACAGCAAATTTAACACTACAAATTACAGTTTACCTATTGTGACCAATGATTACTACATAGTAAGCTGATAAACAACATACATTACCAGATGGCGGTGGACTTCATCCAAAAATATACATGCTCAAAAGGTACCAATCAGATGCACAGCACCATCTACAAACTTTGACATGCCTGGAGGTGTCAGCAAGATTTGTTTTAAGTTAATATATACTGTATGACGGAAAATTTTGGCTGGTATTAAATTCGTCGGATTTGCTGTGTTGTTTTTTTTTCAAGCACGTTCACAAAAAAAGTCAGTTTTGCATTTATACTTTTAATTCCAAAAACATTTAAACAAATGTTTACTTACTGTAATTAATTATGTCTGCTAAAACAGTATCTAATTTACAGTAACTCATTATAATATCTACAATGTAACTGCAGCAACTTGAAGAACAACAAAGATGCCTCCTAATCAAATGTATCGTTCTTATATGGCCCTTAATTTTAAGAACAAGTAAACTTTTATGATAAACATTTGCTGACTCTCAGTCTTAAAACTATGGTTCACAACATAACACAGTGGAACGATCACAGTACTACCATGCAGTAATTGTAGGGCAGCATTGCCATGTGTGAAATTTTTAACAATAAAGCCAAAATGAAAAATCATTTCAAACTCAGTTTTATATGGTGCAAAATGTTTTATCGTTTTGTTTTGTTTCTGGACTTTGCGATACCTGCAAGACGCCTGCATTAATAGTCTTATCTACAATGTATCGATAATAACAAACAAGCATTTTGTTACACGCATTCAACAAGTCTGACACAAACAATTTTGGTTGTTACTTAATTAAACCCTTGTTAAAAAAAAAATTAAAAAATCATTAATTCCAGATTTTTTAAATCCACTGATGGAAATGTACGGTCTATTTTTAATGTTTTCAAGCAAATTGGCTGCGTCATTGCCATTCTCATAGACACTGATATCTGACATATTATTTCTCTTGTCCAGCACTTCATTAACATGTTCTGTACACCAGTCTGACAGAGGGCGGGATTGCTACGTGTACCGTATGCAACTCTCTGATTGGTGTAAGTATTATTGGCGATCCAATCAAAAAACCCTGTAAAGCCCAAATAAAGTATCTGCCTGTTATACAGTATAGCCCAGGCTTAGAAGTGCATTGTAATTAAATTGAACCTTTCTAACTATGGTTTAATTACAATTACAACTTTATATAGAGATTGGGTGTCTTGAATTGATCTAAACAGTGTTCGATCTTAACACGGCCATTGAAAAATCATTCAATGACTCCTTTATGATAACTAACATCTCCCAGTGCAAGTCAGTGTATTTAATTCAATAACAAAATAGAAAACAATTACTTGTCTTATTGGTTTGATATTTAGATCAGCTACTGCTAATCAATTGAATAGACACCATTCTAGATATTTATGGAGGGCATTTGTATCTTGATTTTGTTGAAAGAGGGAAGGCTGCTCTGCCTTCACATCGGATTGTTTTAGGTCACTTCAGGCTCAGCAGGATTAAAAACCCAACACTCGGGGGTGAAAGGTCCCTTATTAAGTCTACTTTGCCATTGATCCCAAATTCTTTTACTTTTTAAACTTTTAACAATTGGGCAGTGGAAATTCAGCCGCTTCTTATCATTGAGGGGGCTTGACAACAATAACAAAAGCCTCACATGAGGTGTATCTGTAGCTCTATGGGAAGAAAATCCATATCTAAGAAAGCAGGCAGATTATAAGAGACAGAGTAAGAGACTTGTAGAGCATGTGCTGATAGCGATCTGCAGCATTCTTATTTTTTAAGGGCAAATAACTACCTTGGATGTAACATCTACGAATTGCATTCCATTTAAAACGTAGTTTTGTAAAACATTACTCAGATTAGGATGGATATTTTGTGGGGGTATTAGACTTAACAGAATCAAATGATTTTGTATTTCCTTTGTCCCATAACAGCACCGGAGTAATAGAAAGGCACGTCATAATTTCATTCAATTTCAAGTTAGGCATACAATAAACTCCTATATCTAACCTAAACTGTAAATCTTATATTCCCTTGAAATAGGAAAAGGACACTCTTAGAGCTTTCTGATAGTTACCATGGCAGCTATCTAAAATGAGAATCTGTTTAACTCTTTCTTTAGCTTTAGACACCAAAAGACAGATTTCTAATTCTATAATGTCCTTCCCTGTTAACTTAGAGTATTTGAGTCACTGGGGTGGATATTGTAACATGTAATAACATGCATTATATATTCTTTGTAACAATATATTGAAAATATATGAATTTCACAAATAAACTGAAGTATTATATAGCACTGATAGAATGATTCTTGGTGGTAAATCTCCCTCCCAACTTGTGAGGGCGCTAAGTAACAGGAACAGAGTACCCTTGACTGATTGGCCTGACAATTCATTCCCAGGGTTAAAAGGAATTCGGTCATCTATCAGTTTGTTTCTCAATCCTAACATTGCTTGTTTTTTATGAGGTGGGGGGCCACTATCCTTCTTGTATACCTGTTGCTTCAATTAGATTACTTTATACTCATTCCCCCTAGACTTGGAAGTGAACTTTCTTAGAGGAAATTTGTTCCAGGGCATTAGGTTAGACACCCTTGCTTGTCATTCTCAAAGCAGTTGCCAATTTGGGCTCTCTGTTCCCTTCAAAGAACAACAACTCACATGTTGGTCAACTATGTATAACAATAATGGAGCTGTGTCTCTCTTTTGAGATCCCGTTTTGATGGAGCTTAATAACTTTGATGAGGATAAGCATTGTGGTTCACTGCACATCAAAAAAAAAAAAAAAAAAAGAACCTGCTGGGTTAAGATCATATTGCTTAACATTCTTCACTCTTTTTTTGAATTATTATTGGCACACTGTCAGTTTAGAAAACATAAAATAAATGTATGCTAAAAAGAGACTGGATAAGGTATAACAATAATATTTAATGACAAAAAAAAATAATAATTAGGGGTAGATAGTCGCAATAGTCGCAAACGAGTCGGAAGTCAAGGGTAAAATGTACTAAACAAGAGCAATGCTGTTAGCAACTTTTTAGGGAATGCTTTGCAGTAGCAGTTTTATTTTGCGGTTCAACCTTAGATGAATATGTAATTATGGGCATTCCCACATAAATTCGCAAAAAGGGGAGGGAGATGAGGGTTCACACATATTATAAAGAGATGCACTAAAGCTATAGACAATTACGACAATTACAATTGCATTAATTTGTTCAGAACCTTTGAAAGCATTTTTAAATTCGCAATTGTTGCTGGCATTTCTCAGTCCGTTTTTTCTCGTGCGCTGCCAGTTGTGTTCAATGCATTTTTGAATAACTAATTTTCACTAAAGTCAGGGTGTATTTACAAGCCTTGGAAACATATTTCTATGGCATTTCTCGTTTTCCCAGCATGCTGGGAGCAATAGACTGCACATACGTGCCACTAACCCCTCCAGTTCATTCTGAGTGTCTGAATAGGACTATGATCTATTGTGTGTTAATTGTCTATGCTACTAAGTAGGCCAAGTTAAAAATATAATAATTTAAATAAATAAATAAATAAATAAAATAATTTAGTTTCAATTCAAAATAATCTTTTGTTCGCATTGTACACCAATGTGTACAATGCACCAGCATGATTTATTTTGTGTTACCACAAAAAGAAAGTGTGCTAGGTATTCATTTGATTTTACTACTGTACTGTATACTGTATAGCACTACTGAACAGATTTATATTTTTTCATAATGCAGTATGTAGCCTACCCAAAACACATGAGTGTTACTTCTGAGCAATGATTTATATTTAAAATACTTTTAGAACTATAAATGTATGTGTGTGTGATTTTATTGCATTGTTTTTAAACCCGACACCTCCTTATGTCAGACAAACATGTCTGGTTTAGCGAGGGGCTACTATAAAAAGCTTTTTGGGGGTGATGGTTAGGGCCCAACTATGGAATCTGATGGAATTAAACTGCCTTATATATATATATATATATATATATATATATATATATATATATATATATATATATATATATATATCAGTATTAAAATAGGTAAAATGAACATGGAACAGAATGCATTGTATAGATGATGTTCACATTTAACATTTATCCTTGAGATCTTACTAAGAAGACACAACAAATATTTAAATTAGTATATTGTGGCTCTCTTCATTACCATATTTTCGTTTACTACATACGTCAAAATGAATAGTTCGAGAATTCTCTCAACAAAAATGCAAATTGTGGTATGTTTGCGTTGCGACTGGCCCATATTAGTACATCTACCCCTTAGTACCTAAAAATAATATTCAGTTACTAAAAACTACAGTATATTTAAAAGTTATCTACCATTGCAAATAGAACTGGAAAGCTAACAGTCACTCACATCTTAGAAACAAATACTGTAACCCTACCCTGAGCTGTTGTGTATGTTTTGTTCATATTTTTTACTTGCCTTGCATGTTTCCACAGCCTTTTTTTTCTAGGGGCTGTTACTGTTAAATGTGTAAAAGATACAGTGGGGAAAACAGTGTAGTCAGCCAGGCAGTGATTACAAACTGATGCTCCAAATTCGCTATAAAATGAAAATCAATATTTCCACAAGTTGCTGCAACATAAAAGATAACCTTCATTGGTTTTTTATAGACTTAGGTCTCTACGATAAAATCTAATATAAATTTTGAGCCAAACGGATTTGGATCAGACCAGAGCGGAGCAGAGCAGCCGATATGTTCTGCACATCTTTGAGAGTTGGATTTTTTTCTTTTTTTTTTTTTTTTTTAAAGGCATGGCTCTACTATTTATAATTGGCCCTGCGCGACCAAAAGCTGCTATCGGGAATCTGTTATAATTTTTATTACTGAGGGGCTAAAGCCTATTCCAGATAATTTGGAAATTTCAGGGGAATTGTGATAGAGCTGATGGCACAGCCGGACTGATTCAAGAAAAGAGCTAACCTGTAATAGCCTCTGTGGCTGGGCTGATTAAATATTGCTACAGATGAAAGGCATTCCATCGCCGCAATAAATTAACCAATCACACAAATCCCAAGTCAGTACTAATCCTTCCTTGATACTCTGATCCTCTGATCAGCTCAAGGAGGTAAAGAAGAAAGTGGCTTGTGACACTCAGCTCTCTAACCCCTGGATTCTGTGTAAACAACAAGTTAATGATATCACACTGACCATTTCACAAAAACTGCTATGGACTTAACCCTTTGTAGTCATGATGGTCAATTGTTATACTCTCAATACTATGGATTTTTTTTCTTTTCTTTGAAATAGCAAAAAATATAGCATTCCTATTCCTTTTCAGAGATATGGGGGGGGGGGGGTGTCAAGAGAATTTTTGTGTTTCTTCTTTATTTAAGAAATGTGAGTTTAATTGGCACTAAAAGATTGTTTCAAAAAGCACCCTAAAGTTCAGTTTAAGCTAACGACTCACTTTACTTAATTTGGAGGTAATAATTGATCTCATCTTTATTATCAATAACAGTTTAGGGTAGGTCTAATTAGACTGGATGTTAATAACATATAAAACATTATAACCAGCACTCACACAAGGGGGAATGGGGGGACGATAATGTGGATTCTGTCAATGATTCTATTTGTAGAGAGCTACAGATCGGTTTTATTGCATCACTTGAACAGAGGATTCTGGATGGAATACATGGGATACATTCTGACAACCCCCTTCATTTATACTCAGTATTGGGGTTATTCTCCAGGATATGTTATTAGCTGATATTTGTCAAGACAGTATAACTACAACTGCATGTTTCTGTTGGCAAAAATAATGTATTCAACATGTCACAACAAAGTGCAATCACTTACTATGACACCTGTATGATATATAGGCACACCATCTTGTGACACAAGCTTAGCAAATTAAGAAAAAAGTAGTTGTTTTGCTGTGTTAGTATAATGCAGTTACTCTTACAACCTAACCTTACATACTTATTACTCCATACAAAAATGCAAAAACAAACAAACAAACAAATATATATATAAAACTCAATGACTCAGTTTTTTGGAACTTGGTTAGTTTGTTTCTCAGAAGCTGTTTACAAGACATAGTCTTCAACAGTTCCCAAGATACAGAATAGCATTTATTTGGGCACCTTAGTACTGTGTAAAAGTCCAAAAGAATTACTGTCCAGCTTCTAGAGTCATGAGCTTCAGTTGTCTAGAAACGTGAACACTGCTTGAAGTAGTATCTAAACCAGCATATGTAGTCTATCCATGGTACAAAAAGAGGTATATGGATTGGGTATATTGACTTTCCGCTTTAGAACACAAAGGAGGTTCACTTTATCTTAGTCACCTACAGGTTTTTTTGCAACCCAGTGCCCCGTTTACAGAACCACACCGAAATTTTAAAAAACCATATGCAAAAGTAATATGGATTTATTTACTTTTAGGCTAATATGGCATTCATAAGTTTGCTGTCTGAAACACGGTAGATCGCTGCTTGCTTCCAGTGAGGAATAGTGGAGTGGTGTCTTATAAATTAATTTTGTTTCTAATATAGTTAACATTTTGATCTTACTTACACATAAGTCTAGCAAATGTTATACATCTTAACAAGCATCAGGAGCATACCCATAAAGCCAACCATGTAAAGATTGTGTGTTTCTTTATTTCTTTATAACCAAAAAGCGCCAGCCAGTGATATAGTCCTAAATCTTAAAGTACTGATACGCCAATTAAAAGTTTTGCTTTTTTAAAACAAATTATACAAACTCATGTTTTATTTGTACAACGACCTTTACGCTACTTCCCCAGTGCTGCCATATTGCCGTTTTTCCAGCCAAAGGTTAATATTGTCCCTGGTGGTTCGGTTATTTTTATCATGCATATTTTTTTTTTCTATTCCTTTCGATTATGTCATCACCAGTGCAGAAGTTAAATCACCAAGATGCCCTGTAGTATCAGTATATCATGTACTCCCACCGTCTTTTTTTCTGGAGCTCTGCATCCAAGAAAATTACAAAATCACACAAACACTGTTATTTGTTATTCGTCACCAATTTAAGAACTGTATCAGTACAATTTTTTGTTGTTTTTTAAATGTATTTTTAAAGACTATCTGCCAACAGTTCTGAACAAGTTAATTGTACACACACACACACACACACACACACATATATATATATATATATATATATATATATATATTTTTTTTTTTTTTTCCTGGATCAGATGTCTTTTTTTAAACAGTGGTTCTGTCACTGTAAGTTGTGAGAAAAAAACAAGCAAAGCAGATGAAGTTTATAACACTACTTACCAGTTTTTTGGGGGGTTTTTTGTTTTGCTTTTTTTGTTTTTTTATGCACCAGTTAGTGTACCATCAAAACTGGTATGAAAGAAATCGGACAGTGTTTTTTTTTGGTTCCTAGTGAGTATTCAATGGAAAGACTAATTTGATTTCCCAACCGAAAACATATCGCTTCACTGATGCCCAGGCACCAAAATTTGAACGTTTTTATAACAAATCAGTAAATGTTCTCAAGTTAATTCCTAAATCAAGGTTCTGCCTATAGAAAAAAGTACCGGAAAGGTGTTTCGGCTCGACTACACTACTGGCACCAGCTCATACTCCTGTAGTTTTGCATATCTGATCCCTACCTAAAACCAACTTTATTGACACCCATAGCACTTAGCAAAATTACCACACCACAAATCTAAGGGTACATACACTAAGTTTATTTTATTTTTTTTGTTTCATCTGCTCATGTGAAAAAAACACCTCCTTACAGTCTTTTTTCAAGCTAGCATCTGCTACCGAGAGCCTAAATAACAGAAATATGCAGAAAATGTACACTAATTCCCTTTGGAGATAGATCTTGGCTGCAGCCCTGTCATAAATCAGAGAGTTTCGATATGAACTGAGGCAAGCTGCTCTAATCATTTCTGAATTTCAAATTGGATCACTGGCTCAATCGCTTGGCTTTTAAACTGCTTGCCTAAGAGCAAATGTGAGGTGGGAGATAACTGAAGAAATCTCTCCCTACACAGCTTGACAGCTAGTTTACTAATCAAGTGCAAATTAGAGTGCAATTAGATATTATATATATATATATCTATATATATATATATATATAATATATATAAGTCAAAAGTTCACATATCTATAGTCAAAATGTCTAGAATTTTTTAGAAATTTCTCAAAAAACTATAAGAAAAATATTCATATAAAATGTTCCTCCTCAAAAGGAGTCTACCAAAATATATAAATATATTTTGTAGATTGTGGATGAGGAAAAAAGTTACAACAAATGGATGTCTACAATTATCTATTTCAGCAATTTTTTGGGAAAACTTTGGAAAAGTATTCATACCCTGACCAGGAAAATGAAATTAATAGCTAGTTGAAGCACCTCTTTGAAACGATTAAGATATTTGTCAATGAGCTTTTGGCATGATTCTTTAGTGATTTTTGACCATTCTTCCGTGCAAAAGTGTTCCAGTTCATTCAAATTCCAAGTACTTCTTTTGTGCACAGCCTTCTTCAACTCATACCAAAGATTCTCAATCAGTTTTGAATCGAGACTTTGACTAGGCCATTCCAGAACCTTGATTTTGTTCGTCTTTCACCATTTTGTTCTTCTTTCACCAAGTAGATTTTGATGTGTGCTTTGGATCGTTGTTGTGTTGGAACATCCAGTTGCGCTTTAAACCGAGTTTTGTAGCAGAGGGTTTCAGATTGACCAATATCTTTTGGTATGCTATGGAATCCATTTGATCATGTATTAGAACTACATTTCCTGTACTATTAAAGGAAAAACAGCCCCATAGAAGTACACTACCACCTCCATGCTTGACAGTAGGTATGGTGTTCTTTTCTTTGTACACCTCACCAGACTTTCTCCAAACGTAAAGACTATCAGCGTGACCAAATAACTCGATTTTTGTTTCATCACTCCACAAAACCTTTGACCAGAACTCATATGCATCATTCAAATGCCGTTTTGCAAACTTTAAGCGTTTGTCCTTGTGACATTTTCCTAAGAGTGGCTTGTTCCTTGGCATGCCACCAATACTATACCTATGGTAGAAATTGAAACCCCATTCCCACTTGTAACCAATTCACTTTGAATATCTTTGGCAGTCAATCTCAGATTGTTATTAACCTTCCTCACAATTATTCTACTTGTTTGTGATGAAAGAACCTTCTTTCTTCCAGACCAAGGGAGCATTGTGATAGTACCATGAGTCTTGTACTTCTTGATAATAGAAACAATAGTTGAAATTGGGATACTCAAATGCTTGGAATTCCTATTTTATCCTTCTCCAGCTTTATGACAATAAATAATTTTCTGCCTTCAGATAGCTCTTTACTTTTTCCCATATTGACTTATTGGTAATGAGAGCAAGCATCCTAGACTTTTCTAGAATTATGTCCTACATTATCATATTGAAATTTCTAGCCCCTTGTAGATAGTACTATCATAGTGTCAAAGGGTATGAATTCTTCTGAATTAGCATTTTTGGCATTTTGCAAAAAAATTACTGAAATAATTAGACGTCTACAATTATTTTTTGTAAAAAAAATTTCCCTCATCCACAAAAGCAAAACTTTTGTTACAAAAGATTTTTCCTAAAATTATTTGTTTTCGAGAAATTTTGAGAAATTACTAAATTTCCATTGGGGTATGTAAACTTTTGACTACAGCTGTATATGTATTATAATTTTAATATACATATAACTTAATATTTGTTAATTTATTTAATAATTGTAATAATTTATAGAATTATTACAATTTCCAACAGTCAGTTTTGAATGCTAACGTACTGCTGTAATGGGAGTGTATCCCAATGTAGAGACCTTAAATGTCTTTTGGGATGCAAAGAGCACATCCCTGGAAAACCCACACATTCAGAAATGCAAATAAACATTAATCACCACAGTGGCCATTAAATCACAACATAAAAATTAAGTACAACTTACTGTATAAAAAAGTGTTTGTCAATGTTGGGATTGTGGCAGTCAGAATGCATGTTAAGATCTATGTATATACTGTGCAGAACTTGTAATACATAATAACTACATCTGTCTTTGGTTTGTCTATTAAAAGTTACCAAATTTGTAAAAATTAGAAATGTGTACTAACATAATTGGTATTGTGTATATATATATATATATATATATTATATATTATAGATTCTCTATATATATTATATATCATCTGTATATATATATATATAATTATATATCACATTACTTGTTAGCACAATAGTAACACATACAATTTGTACTTACATAACATGTAATGTGTATTTAAATGTTACAATTTATATATGAAATTATACTATTACATTAATTGGTGTGTAAAAGGAAGGCTTTCTTCTGAATACCCCCTGTGTGAAGACCACCTTTGTTCTATTAGACATATTACTGATGTGTACTTCAGTGAAATATATTGGCCATTATTTTTTTTTAAGCCACTTTACAGGATGCAATATTTACATTGAACGAAAGTAAATACGATAAGGCAGAAAATGCCCCTTTAAAATGCATCAGACATGAACTTCCTTATCTGTTTCTCAGTGAATTGACTTTTAAAAGACAGGACTACAGAGCTGGAAATGTTTTTTGCTACCCAATTAGTTTGCCAATGACCCCTTGATATTATATTTCAGTTTGACAGGCTCATGTGCAGCACTTAATGTTATAGACCACCGTGATTGACCCCAAGACATACTCCAGACTACTTTTCATAACACCATATCAGGGTTTTTATCGGCTGCACGCTTGATAAGAGACCAGACAACATGCCAAAACTGCATTTTTGCTGAATACTTGGTTAGAACTTGTAGAACTGGACACAGAGGTGGAAGCAAAGAAGTGCAAGCAGTGGGGCTTTCTGGGTCATAACAGTGAAAACAAACCACATGTATATTTGAGAATGTATCCCTCTAAATAATGCACTGGTTATCATTATTTTATGAATTATAAATACATGTTCTAAACATTATGAACTTCACAGCCAAAACAGATGTGAATGTCATGCACAATTTAATACTGTGAATAAGTATGATATTACAATCCATTCCAAGTCAACACTCATGGAAGATCTGGAGTGTGTACAGTACTGCAGATACCGGTGCATGTTTTGGAGCCCTATTTTGAAGCAAGCAAAGGAAAGTGATATTTTCTGGGTGTAGTAAAAAATAATTAAAACTGGCAAGAAATTACTCAGAACAATACTTGAATTGCTCCTTTCTGCAGCTTATATACAGTTGTATATCATTACAATAGTTGTATTCCTCTCATCTGCCCTTTCCTTTGCAAAAGGATTAACCAGTCACCACAGGAACTAAGCTTGTGTTCATTCACTTGTATGGAAAAAAGAAAATCTATACTTGCTGGTAAAAGCAGGTGACCACTCAGCTTAGGCAACTGTAAATACTGGTTGTACTGTATACTGCAGGGGTAAGAGCAACACACCCACACTTGGCTCAGTAAGTCAAAACTTCCTAATAGCAATATGAACTTGCAAACCACTTCCCAGAAGTTTTATCTTCAGCCAACTTAGCCACTGACTACAAACAAAAGTAGATGAACAGCAGTAAGTTCAAAGAAGAAATGACTGTAGCATGTTTTTTTTTTGTTTTTTTTATCATGTGACCCAGTTACTAGATTTAACTGGAGCAATGACTGTAGGTATCACAACAAACCTGCAGTAGTGCAAGCTTGAATAATATTGCATTGGTGTATCTGTTACACTACATTAGGTCTTTGTTTTTAACCTTTTAACCTAATATTGTATTTTTACTGAGTACATTTGCTGCAAGATTAACATAAAAACCCCTCTGCCTCCTCACACTGTTGTTTTCATTTTTAGTCATGCTTGGCAGTTCACAAGTCTTTCTCCAAAATGCTTAGTTGTTGTTAAAAAGCATGTTTAGCATGTTACAAGGCAAGTGCCTCAGCTGTTCTCCATAAAAAGCCAACTCACTACAGAAAAAGAGCTATCTTAGATACAGAGGTTATCATTCTCAAGTGTGATATATATATATATATATATATATATATATATATATATATATATATATATATATATATATATATATATATATATATACACACACACACACACACACACACACACACACACACACACACACATATATATATATATATATATATATATATATAATAATTGGATATAATTCTATATATTCCTGACTTTTCTGGATTCAAATTCCTGCCTCAAAACTTTTTTGCAAACAGGTTTACACCCAATGGCTTCATTGTTTCACCCTGGGTTTCTACTCATCTCTGAAGTGGAATAAAGTTACAGTTACACTTGCAGTTTTAACAACCAGGTTTAAAAAAAATATGTTAAAGACAGTACTAACCAGAACAAATTCAGAGAAGGTCTATTACATTATAATAAATACAAGACATAAAGTATGACAGGCAATCCTTTCACTTGCTGTATGTTCATTGAATCCTGACACCCGTAAATTGCCAGAGTATCTACAGTATTCATTTAACAATGGCATTGTCTGACCGCTGCAATGATCCCTTATACAGTAATCCTAGCTCTGCACCTTTAAAGTTTGGGCCTCTTGAGAGACTGATGCCAAACTCCACCTCCAAATGGAGATGCATTGAGGGTGCTTGTGTATAATGAAGAGAGTTGAACAAGTAGGGGATGGCGGATTATAGTTGTGCAGGGATATCAGAAGATTATAAAAGTCATTGTAACCTGAATGTCTTTCAGAGTTGGATTCTAAATACCGGATGAGGAACTCTTACAATACTATGCATATATTGACTATCTGTGGCTTGTGCACCCAATTGTAAGTATGGGGTAACGAAGTATGTGATTCAAAATAAACTGAGGCCTTCAAAAAGTCTGGACTTCTGTGTATTCAGTTAAGTACTCTTTCCTGCAACATTACTCCGGCAGAAATCTTACAAATGGCGCCCAAACAAACAAGAACCTTGGACAAAGTAACTGGATTTTCCCCAAACATACAAACCCGCAACAACTGGCTGTAAAGATCAATAAAACAGAAAACAAAACCATTCTACTTGCACCTACAGCCTGTGCAGATGACATCCCTTAGAGGTAAAAAGTGACTGTTATAGTTTTAATTTTTAAATGAATAGCAAAGCAGGAGCCAGGACAGAAATACAAGTAATTCAATATAGGAAGCTTACTAGCTTCAGAAGTAGTTGAAGCAGAGGTTGAATTACAGGGGGGGCGAGGGCTTGGCCCACCTAGTTCCGACCACGGCCCCCCTAGATACACGTGAAATCAAAATTCGGGGGGGGGGGGGGGGGGCAGTCATATCCATCATCATCAGTATTATCAGAGCTGATGGGCCATTCTGACATTTTAATGGGTGTAATTTTTTTAACCACACTGCAAGTGGCGCTGTAGGCTACTACAGCCAGGCTTTCCCACAGGAGCGTGTAATGACCACTATGGTAACGTTAGCTAGCCTACTCTGCACCACCCCTCAAGGCTCGTCCGTCTCCACTGCCAGCTTAGATAGCTAGCTGACAGCGTTAGCGACATAGAGCAGGCCAGTGGTGAAGCAGATCAAATCAGGGCAGAAGAGGACCTGGACCTTCCAAAAATTTGGACAGTTAGTCAGTCAGAATGGAAGGAGCGCAACCCATGGCTGTACACCAAAGAAAGACGAGTAGTTTGCAGGGTTTGCAAGGAGGCAAAATCGCTTCTTTGTGCAGAAAAGGGGGTCAATTTATCAGAAGAGTGGATAAAGGGCACCATGAGTAGTGGAAACTTAAAAGACATGAAAAATAAAATATATAAAACAGGGATAGTTTCGCTCATAAACGGGCACAAGAAATGGCAGGGGAAAAAAAAAAGATGTGCTTCCGAACATGGTTATAGAGGCCAGCTCACGTGTGTGTGAGGAAACTGAAGCATGATTTCGCACAGCCTACTGCATAGCTAAAGAACGACTGCCTTTCACGAAAATGAGCAGCTTGACTTCATTGCAGGAACAGAATGGCACAAAAATGGGGCAGGTACACAGGAACGACCACTCATGTGCTACCATTGCAGTTCACATAGCTGAAGAAACGAAACTCAACTTGATTTCCAAGGTTAAAGAGGTGAACTCTCAAATCAGCATAAGTATAGACGAAAGTACAACACATGGAATTAGTTGTATGATCATCTATCTCAGGTGTGATATCAGTGGTAATGGTGACATGGAAAATTTGTTTTTGGACTTGGTAGAACTGAAACATTGTATTGATGCTGCATCTATCTATGGCTCATTGAGAGAAAGCCTACTAAATGCTGGTTTGGATGATGAGTGGCTGAAAATGCATCTAATTGGTATTGCAACTGATGGGGCTTCTGTCCTCACTGGGAGACAGGATTAATTACCAGGCTAAAAAGCGACTTCCCCACTGTTCAAGCAGTACACTGCTTAGCCCATCATCTTGAGCTGGCCGTGCATGACTCCCTGAAGGTCGTGATGGGATGCAATCACTTTGAGTTTTTCATTTCGAAGCTCTATGCCATCTACCACCAGTCCCCAAAGAGCGCAAGGTTACTGAGAGGCGCAGCAGACGAACTGAACATGAACCTCCTTAAAATCGGCCAGGTGTTCACCATTCGCTGGTTGGCCAGTAGTTACAAGACAGTCAAAGCAGTGTGGAACGACTTCCCAGCATTAGTGAAACAATTAAAAAAGCGAGTGAAGACCCAGCCCGCTCCAACGCTGACAGGAGGCAACACGCTGGACTGCACAAACAGCTGGTAAGCAAAGGATTTTTAGGTGACCTGGCCTGCATGAAGGATGTCCTGTGGGAGCTCCAAGCCCTTTATTTTTCGTTCCTACCATTGTGCTTAGAAAGTTTATCTATGCCTGTGTTGCCTGCTTGTGATTTGTGTTGTGAGACAGGCCTACGCGATGCATACTGCAGCATTTATTATCTCTCCGTGGTTATAGCTGCCTCACAGAGAACGCATTTTGGCTGAGTTGTTGACTAAGCTTGTGTGCTTGTGTGTAGGCTGTTATTAATGCTGTGTGGCAGGCAGTGTTTGTAAGTGAATGCAGTGGCAGGTGTTTTGTAACTGTGCGTAATTGTGATATACGATGCTTATATTGATCAATACATTTTTATTATTGTCGATACAACTTGTAAATAAATTGTAAATATTGCCTTATAATTCCAAACAATATGAGTATTGTAGCTGGCTCAAAATTCTAATAAACTAACATACAATACTATGTCAATAGCCCCCCTGATACTATAGCACTTTGGGGTCTGCTTGTTTCTGCTCTTAAGGCTTCTACTCAGTATTCGAATTACCCTGAAGTCTCCCCCCCCCCGGGCGAAGGTGGGCTCCCCCGGGAGCTTTAGGATAATTTGAATATTGAGTAGAAGCCTTATAAGCAGAAACAATCAGACCCCAAAGTGCTTTAGTATCAGTTATTATGTGGATCTAGTAACTTGATTTTTGTTTCCTTTTAGGTAGTTGTCAGGTACCCATCCTGTTACACTATGCAAAGGATAATTTTAGTCCAGGTAGCCTGGTTGAATTTCCCAAATTGTTTTAGGTTTGGGGTCTCCAGGCGTAGTATATCAGCAGGCCGGACCAACTCACGTGAATATCTCAGGCACCGTAATAGCTAGCTTCAATAGCTAGCTATCTAGCTTGTTTGAAAGTACAAAATTAGAGCTTTCCAATGATGTATCGTATGTCCTGAACAGACGTTCCTAAGCAAAACTACAGCAAACAGAAACTTTGAGTCATGTGACGAGTCAGCTCTTAAGTTTCGTTTGTTGCCTATTAATCTGTCGCTTCAACAAATAGTGTTTCCGTTTCAACGTCATTTAAAAGAGCAGGATTTGCTCTTTCCATTGATGTCAGGCATGCACGTATTCATACTTATACTGTAAATTTACAGTATAATCGTAAATCTCGAAAACTTCTAAATCTTTTGTAGTCATTTTTGTATTACTTTAGTATAAATACATGTTAATTTGGATTCATATGTTGTTTTTTTCTGACTTTATGTGAACAAAAAGACACAAAAGCGCCCGTTTTCTCATTGGAAATAGTGATATTTTGAAATTTACCTGTCCTGGTCACAAAAGCAAAGTTTGTGGGGAACAATAGCCATCTTCTATACTTTTGAGGCATAAGCAATTAGGAAATAACACTTACTATCCAATTTGTTACACGGTGTAGTTTACAAATGGAGAAAGTTCAAAACCACAGTCACTCCACCCAGGAGCGGTCGTCCGACCAAAATCTCTCCACTGCTCTCTAAAAAGAACATTGCTGCCCGTCTGAAATTCGCCAAAGAGCACATAGATGATCCACAAGACTCAGAGGAGTCAAAGGTAGAACTTTTTGGCCTCAATGAGAAACGTTATGTTTGGTGAAAAACAAACACTGCATTCGAACAGAAGAACCTCATCCCAATCGTCAAGCATGGTGGTGGGAGTGTGACGGTTTGGGGCTGCTTTGCGGCCTCAGGACCTGGATGGCTTGCCATCATTGAAACAACCATGAATTGTGCATTGTATCAGAATATTCTAGAGGAGAATGTCAGGCCATATGTTCGTGAGCTGAAGCTCAACCGAAAGTGGGTCATGCAACAAGAAAATGATCCTAAACATACAAGCAGATTTACAAAAGAATTGCTGCAGAAGAAGAAATTCAGTGTTTTAAAATGGCCTAGTCAAAGTCCGGACTTAAACCTCACCGAAATGTAGTAGCAGGACCTGAAGTAAGCTGTCCATGCAAGGAAGCCCTCAAATTTCACTGAGTTGAAGCAGTTTTACAAGAGGAATGGGCAAACTACCTCATAACCGATCTGAGGAACTGACCAACGGTTACAGTAAACGCTTAGCTGAAGTCACTGCTGCTCAAGGGGGTACCACCAGTTACTGAATCTAAAGGTTCACATACTTTTTCACACATGGATATTGAATGTTGAATCATTTGTGGATAAATAAATGTTGAAAAAGTATCATGTTTTTGTGTCATTTGTTTAATCAGGTTATCTTTATCTAGTATTATGACTATGAAATATGTGAAAATCCTAAGGGGTTCACAAACTTTTTCTCGGCACTGTGTGTGTGTGTGTGTGTGTGTGTGTGTGTGTGTATATATATATATATATATATATATATATATATATATATATATATATATATATATATATAGTGAGATAGCAGGGAGGGGGTTAAAATCCTTCCCTGCTAAAAACATGTGAGAATGCACGTTTGGGTGAATGGGCTAATGGTTTTAATTGTTTTATTGTTTAGTTATCCCCTGCTCCTGGTGGTAATTGTAAATTAGAGCCAGGTGCTGGGTATTTAAGAGAGGCAGCCAGTCTGCTCAAGGCTGCTGCTGTGTGGAGGGCCGGGTTGATGGTGTTTTCAATCGTTATGTTTTTGTGTCAGCTAGTAAACAGCTTAGCTGTCTGGTTTTATTAGAGTAGGTTCTGGTGAATGTTTAGTGAGTGCTCCAAATAGAAGCTAGGTTTTTGTTTTGTGTTTATTTCATTTTGTTTATTAAAAGTGCACATGAGCGCTGTTCAGTTCAATCCTGTGTGTTGGATCGTGACTTTGAAGGGAGAAGAACCCGTGCGAGCCTGTGTGGCGAGCCGCAAGTTAACATATAACTATATATATATATATATATATATTATATATATATATATATATATATATATATATATATATAGTTCCCGGCCACTGACTTCTGATTTCCCATGGTGCATTCTGTGGTGCATAAGAAGCTGTAAGTATGAAGAATCTCTCACTGACTTGGTGAGTCACTCAGAGGTTTGGTGCATATGGTCCTGTAAGTAGAAGAATCTCTCATGACTTGGTGCCTCACTCAGGGTTTGTGCATATGGGCCAGCAGCTTCTCAGCGCACACCCATTGTTTATACTTTGCAACAGTTGTGGACTAGAAAATTAAACCTATTACCCAGATAGCAGATGGCTGAATGCGTAGTACTTTTTCATTTTTGATGTGGGGTGGAGAGAGGGGTTGTGGGTTGGCCACAAAATCTACAGGCCCTATTCTGATGAATAAACCCATATTTTAAAAACATATTATTGAAGCACACTTTTTTTCATAATAGGGCTGCAAAATAAGACAAAAACAAGTGTTTAAGACACCTTTCTTTATAGTTTGATAAAATTTTGTTTTTCTCATTTTCAAAATACCGAATTAAAGACAGGAGTAAATATGCTTCTGGTAGTCCATTAAGTCACCTTTCCTTTTTGTCATTTGAGTGTGTGTATATCAGTGTACTGAATGAGCTAGTTTAGGAGTGTCTGCTTATGCCAACATGTTTGTGTATGTCTGTGTGTGCCTATCTGTGTCAGTTTGTGTGTGTGTGCACACCATCCATAGTTCTACTCTCAAGTCACACTGATTCTCCTATCCAGCCATTTTGAATCCTCTTTTGCTTATCAGGCAAGCGCAGGCCTGCATCACCCTCTCCTTCGATGACAGGGGCTACAACAATGGGGCTCTGATACCGCTGCTTAGCGCTGCGTTTCATAAGGAAAACCTGCCACGGGCGCAGATTAAAAAAAAAAAAATAGATTGCAGACACCAAAACAAAACATTTTTCAGAATGCTTCCTCTTGATTAATGAAGTAATGACAAGAAGAAAAATATAATTTCAGTGCAGAAAAAAATCCTCTACTTCTTGATAAAGTTTGCGTGCTAACAATAAACATATTTTGCAGGGGCAGCTTTGATATATAATATATATATATATATATATCTATAGATATATATATATATAGTTATATATCTATATAGGGTGGCGTATAGTACTTAAATTTACCTAAATGCATGTAAGCTACTCCTGCACAGACAGGCTTCATTTTGTAATGTGTACTGTAAATAACTTAAAAGGTTTATATACAGGCTATAGGGGACATATTTGTAAAGAATGCAGTTAAATTCATTGGACTTAACAATTTCTGTGGTAAAACTTTAAAAAACAATGTCACGCAGAAACACTTATGAAGACATCTGAAACAGGATGAGGTTTGGCCCAGTCAGCCAGCAAATCAGGCCAGTCAGCTAACATCCAAGAGCAGTCTGGCTACAAAATGCTCCAACCCAGCTTTATTATTGTACTTGACACAACATAGGGTAGTCTCAGCATACTTGGTCAACAGGCACTGGTTCAATCACCTAGTCATAAATAATTTACAATTTAAGGGAGACTGAGGTACAGAATATGCATTGCACTGACCAGCTCCGTGATGTGCAGTGTTCTTTCTGACAGATTATCAGAATCTGAGTGCCTTTGATTTGAAAGCTTTTAAAGTGTTAATTTCAAATAACTTAATGACTGTTTTGGGTTTTTTTTTTACCCACAGTTTGTCTCAACAGTATAAGTACAAAAAAAGCTATATGTACAGCATTATCAGTTTTTAAAGTCTGAACAAATGTTCTGTTGCCCATTGTTCTAAAACCAACCTGGAACCTAACCTCAATTGCAGAATGATACTATTTTCATGCCATCATTTGCAATATAATCAAATGTTAAAACTTTATTCAGATATATTTCCTCACTGTTCTTATGAAGGATTTGGATAGATATATTAGAGATGGGTGCAAATTGACAAGCTTCCTTTCTGATTAGATTCTGTGTCTTCCAGTTGGAAATTCCAAGAACTCTTTGTTCACCGGTCACCAGTCACACTGGTGCTGGGAACTCGATCCTGTGCTAGTTAATTCAATCCTTTCTGCTAAAATGTATTTGTTTAACGGGAGTTCATTTTGACAACAGTGAAGTAACTGTAGAGTTACTTTGTATTTACTCTAACTTAAAATGTACTGCTTTTTTTCCTAAATGCAGCATTGTAATCTCAGTGTAGCTAGCCACAAAACCCTACAAACCTCAGTAGTGTAACTCAAAGGTTAGATTGCCATTCAGCCAAAGGCGGTGGGATAAAACTCTTCTTACAGTGTATTTGTACTGTAATTTTATCAGAACCAATAACTGGACTATCAGGTTCTGAAATTTGACAAACTCCATCAAAAGGGCAAAGTTAAAGGATATCTGGTAAAGTTAGACTTCTTGTTATCCTCATATCCTTAGTAATCTTGGTAACCCATGACAGTAAAATAAACATGAATGATACATAGTACCGTGTAACAATTATTATTATTTTTTTTTGTTCCTGGGTAGTAAGTGTTATTTCCTAATTGCTTATGCCTCAAAAGTATAGAAAATGGCTATTATTCCCCACAAACTTTGCTTTTGTGACCAGGACAGTGATATTTCAAAATATCACTATTTCCAATGGGAAAACGGGCAAATGTGTATCTTTTCGTTCACATAAAGTCAGAAAAAAACAACATATGAATCCAAATTAACATGTATTTATACTAAAGCATTACAAAAATGACTACAAAAGATTTACAGTATAATCGTAAATCTCGAAAAACTACTCACTTCTAAATCTTTTGTAGTCATTTTTGTATATATTATATATTAAATATTTTCTATACTTTTGAGGCATAAGCAAATAAGAAATAACACTTACTACCCATGAACAAAAATTGTGTTACATAGTGTAGTCAGTGTGGTGTTTAAAACTTTTTTTTCATAAGGTAACACTTATGAAAAAGTATGGGTTTTTTTTTATTTTTATTAACAGTAGCATTTTTTATGAAGGTTATGTAGTCAAAGAAATAGAAATTACAACATTAACCCACTGCTATTATATCTAATAAATATTTCAGCTAATGCCTTTATCAGTGTGTTTTAGACATTAACCAAAATATTTATCTAAACTACTTGACTTTGCCAATACCTTTGAATTTCTCAGATTTTTTCAGCCTGTAGACCTAATAGTAGATCAACTAAAAACAGCATTTTCAACCAGCCCTTTAGCTCCAGTGATTGCAGATGCAGATCTCAGTCCCAGTAGATGGGGAGCATCTTACTCAAACATATTGAAGCTTCAGATACTTAAAGTACAGGGACATTTGCACTGTCACAATCCCTTAACTACCACAACCAGCCTCCAACAGACTACTACCTTGACCTCTCTGCATGTATATTAGATGAGAATGCAACCCCTAAACCAGCTAAATGATACATACAAACACTGCTTGCATTTGTAACAATTTGTGGATGGCTGTGGTGCGCAGGTGTAGAGCAGGTGCAGCGCAGGTGCAGTAATCCAGCAATGAAAATCCAGACAGTAAAGTACGGGTGAAATGATTTTTGTTTATTTTTAAATCCAAAGGGTCTGATGACCAAACAGAAAACCAATAGGAGGGCTGGCAATACATAGCACAAACATGGTCACCAATCCAAGTGAGTGCTGTAGTGCCTGTGGTGAAAGTACAATTTACAGTGGTGAACAAGTAGTGCAGTGTTGTCCGTGTTTCGTGCTGGCCGTGGTCGACAGTCCATTTTTGTGTTAACCGTCTAGTTTCAGGGTTCTCACCAGGAATTTTTCACAGCGTGGTGATGGGAGGAGCGGAGGGGGGACGGGGGACGGGGATAGGGGAGTGGGCCGTGAAAGAAATGGAGATCCTCACAACCCCCTGCAGGTGAGGCAGGACAAGTCATTCTAATGCTTACGCTTTGTGGAAGTAGTTGTCAGCATATATAATATTCTATATTTAAGGTTGTCAGTAGTTAGCTGCAGAGTCTGCGTCACAGGATGATGTACTCCCTAGTAGCGCATGGACGCCATTCCACTGAGGGGAAACTAGATTTTTGCCATAGTGTTATCGTTTCTGTCCGATTGAGAAACCTGTTGATATAATTAGTAATGTTTAAATTCTTCTTTCAAAAAGAGCGTAAATATTACATTTTCTAAACATTTTTTTTTTTTAAATTCACGACTGTCGTTTTTTTTTTCAGTCACAGCCTACTGCATAGTAGTACAGTCTGCATGTCAGTTGTATTGTATTATTTGTAGTTAAAGGTGCATCACCTCACATTTTAAATATTCTAATAAACTTTACTGCGATCATGTGATTGTGGAGTTTTGATTTTGTTGTCGTTGTTCCGATATATATGGTTGTTGCACCATTAAAAGACGTAACCTACACTTGATCACGTGTGCTTGCAAGAATAAGTGGAAAACCCGTTTGTCACTCTTGTTCCATAATTAAGGAATATACAACTGTAGCAGGGCGGTAGGAAAGCCCTGCTGTTTAATGTATTTTGTTTATTTCTTTTTAGAACAGGGTCTCCCCTTCCGCCCGTGTTATTTATTGTATTTGTTTATTGTGTTTGTGTGTTTATAGATGACGGCGAACCGTGTGTTTTGTTTATTGTTTTGTATTTATATATATGACGGCGTAGCCGTGCGGTATTGTTTTGGTGCGTTTTAATTAAAAACCTTGTGTTAATGTGTGACTGTCGGCTAGTGCATTGGTAAACTAGCTGACAGTCACACATATTAATAAACTCGTGCAGATTGTGGCCGAGGGGTAATAGAATAATTACGAACTAGTTAAACCTCTCGGCCACTGGATTTAAGCCTGCAGCTCTCCCTGCTCTGTGTGGGGTGTTCGCGAGGTGGAACGAGAGAGAAGAATTACAAAAATAAATAAACAAATAAATAAATACATTTAAAAAAAAATTTAAAAAAGGACCAAGGAACAGTAAAGGCACTTACCAAGCCTGACCTTGGGTTTTGTTATTGTTTGTGTGCGAGATTTGTTTTTTTAAAACCTTTTATTTTCCTGCTCTGTGAGAAGTTTTTTTTTTTTTTTTTTTAACTATTTTATTTATTTTTGTTATTTAACAAACGGCGCGCCTCGCGTCTGTAAACTGCAGTTACCTACCTCTGTGTTTTTGTTCCGCCTTCTGGCCTGACGTCACCGCAACGCCATTTCCTGCCACAACAACATAAACGTTTTTTTTTTCCACTTATCGCAAGTAAAACTGGACATGTACAGTGCCCCACGTTTTATATTTTAAAACCTACATACTATATGAAAATCTATCTATGGGAAACCGAAGTCTTACAAAAGGAATATTGTAAAATTGCGGAACTTTAGATTTTTTTCTAAAGAAATAAAAAAAACCATTGAATTTCTCCAAACTGTTTGGAATATACATTACTGTTCTTCATCTGAACGATTTATTTATTTAACCCAGCTTGTTATGCTACATTCCCGCTAGCCGTTCGCCACGTCACCACAAGCGAAACGGTAGCGAAGGCTTTGAAAAATGTGCGTGTAAGACTGCCACCACATTCAACGTGTGCTGGTAGATGAATCAATACAGACTGTTTAGTTTGATTTCATTTTGCCCAATTAAGGCTCTTTAGTTTGATCACGTAAAATATGCATGCCACAAATGCTGTGTTTGGCGGGAGGACAGAGGCTCTAATTAGAAACAGTCAGCGGATGGCGTTGCTTGTAAAAAAACAAAACAAAAAAACAAACAAAAAAAAAACACATGGCATCCAAACGGAAAAAAAAAAATGTTATGAAACAAACTGTACAGACCAATTACCAGAATCATATTCCAAAAGATGTAGCCCAAGGAATACCAGTCACCCATGCACACAACTAAAATATGACTGTTATACTAGTCACAGGGAAGTGAAGCAGTCATGGTTTCAAACATACCCTCTGGTCGTGAAAGAACATTTTAACATGCAGCTTCAAGATCACAGCCAAGTTTTTTTTGCTTTGTTTTTTTTTTTTCCCCAGTCGTTTGCTATCTCTTAAAATGTGTTGAAATATATTTTGGAAATAGTAATAGTGGATTTGAAAGAGGAATAATTTAATAAAACAATAAACACTTATTATTTTAAAAAGGATTAATTTCACTATGAATTATTGAGTTGTCAGAATCAGTGCAATATTAATGTCAGAAGTCACAGGTGAAAGAACTTGGTAAAAAAAAAAAAATTAAACACAATAGTGGCTGTACAATCCTACTTATATTATTAATCACACTGGCACAATCTTGTGTAACTAGAGTGGCATTAATATTAACATAAACTAGTAGCACTGTCTACTGGCACAATTTTGCTTTACTGTTCTGTAGTGGAAAGAAAACAGCATCACAGTCAAAATAATGTAAAGGATTATGCAGTACATGAATATCTGCAAACCTATTCTGAATTTAGGCAATCTGCAAATTATGTTTTTTCACATGGGACTAAGTTTGGCATTTATTAAATGGGAATCAGAGTTATAGTACAATTTAAATATAATATTTATGTGTATTGTAAATAGTAGGGTCTTGCATTTAAATGTCTACGTGTTTTCAAATAAAATACATGTCTTTTTGCCTTGCTGAAACAGTATGTTTATAACTTGTCTATAGTATAGTATATGTTAAGTGGCTAAAGTTTTTCCAGTGTGGCTAAAAAAATGTTAAGTTACTTTAGCCACAGTGGCTAACTAAATGAAAGTCTTAGAGGGAACATACTTATGGTCCAATAAAGATCTGCAATGGTGTTGGTTGTTACAGAGCTGTGTATCAGGAGCGCGCCCAGGACCTAGTCTCATCCTTCAACAGGGGAGAATGTGCTAATAAAGTTCAGTGAAGTTCAATCTCGTCTCCGTGTCGCATACATTACACGCACCAAACTAAAGAACATGCTGTCACAACCAACCCATTGAAGAGTACTGAGAGCTGAAACAAGTATTTTAAGCAAACCAATTTCTCACATAAAGGAATAATCAACAATGGTTCACAGGATTATCATTTTTTTTGGCCATTATGCAAACTGAAAACACAGCGTAACGGCCTGAATACAGCATCATTTTAACAGGTAACAATGTAACGGTCCGTTACACTCAACCCTGAGTCTTACAAACAAAGACAGACAAGACAAACAAAATACTCATGGTTCTTTATATAACACCTTTCGGTATTAGCGTAACCATCACATGGAACAGATCACATCACTATGTCCCCTTATATACCGTCAACCATGACCCCTTGGTTAACGAGTGCAACCACTCCTACAATGCGTGGATGCCACATCGTTTACCTTTCAGGTCAATGACTTAATGTACCATAGCTCCGTCACCTTTCTAATGGCCGACTTCCGCCAAATTCATGGGAATGAGTTGTCAGGATATTCAGTCCAGGGTACTCTGTTCCCTTTACACAGCTCCTTCAAAGGTTGGGAGGGAGATCTAACACCAAGAACCATTCATTCTCTGTCACAATGGCTTACAAATGAAATATAATGTAGTTACAACCTTAGAAGCAACCTACGCAAAACTAAACCTTCAATGTTTTTAAAATATGCTAGTTATGAATATTATAATTTACTGTTGGTAAAACTGGTAGCCAAGTTGATAATGACACTAACGAACGCGCTCAATGAAAAGTGTATCTAGTAATCATTGTTAACTCATCAGAAAAACAGACAGCTAGGATATATCAATTATTAGAAAACGATTGCGTGCAAACAGCCAATCAGCTTCCAGATCTAGCAGGCTTCTGTTTAGCCTAGATGCCCGCTGGAACGTTGAAGTGCTTAACTGTGAATTCTATTTTAAAATCAATCCGCGCAATAACGGCTTTTTCCCTTAACATTCTAATCTACAACTAATCTGATAACATAAAAAGCTATTTAAACACACTTTCTGACGCTGGTCTAGAGACAAGGGAAATCATGTCTGTGACAGGACACTGTAATGAAGGCTCAATTCACAGCTACTGGACAAAAAATCAACAGGGAAGACACAATTCTGTCATCGGCTGGATCCAAACACCACCCTCCATCAAAACCAGCCAGTCAAACTTCCAACCTAGTTTGAGTTATTTCATCACCAGCCAATCCACTCCCTGCCTGCTTGAATGACGCCCCGCCTCCAACAACAAGTTTCGAGTCAGACTCAATACTACCCGGACTACTCTACAATTGTACATGTCCAGATAAATTATAATAAGAAAGAGTGAGACCCCAATAAATAATTATGTTAGCAATAATAATAATAATAATAATAATAATAATAAATAATAATAATAATACGTTTTTCTCTACATGTGTGTTATTTTTCTATTCTAATTATGTTAGGGACTGTTTTCCACAGCAGAAGGTTACCTGGCGAAATATCAGAAGTTCAAGGTAAATATAGTTTTTAAAGTTTTTTTATTTTTTTAAAGAGAAATAAATAAATAAATAATTTTCTAATAGCGATAGAGCCCTCTCGATGCAGGCTCTACCGTGTGGTAGATGACCTTGACTTTCGTTAGCGCCCTCGCCTACGGCTCAGGACGCATAACTCCAGTCGCGGTCATCTACGGTCATGTGGACATTTCGCGCGTAATTAACCGAGATAACGATTTTTAATATTATATATATATATATTATATATATATATATATATATATTATATATATATATATATATAGTGGCTTGCAAAAGTACTCAGACCCCTGAGCAATTCTCTCATATTACTGAATTACAAATGGTATACTGAAATTTCGTTCTGTTCGATATTTTATTTTAAAACACTGAAACTCAGAATCAATTATTGTAAGGCGATGTTGGTTTTATGTTGGGAAATATTTTTAAGAAAAATAAAAAACTGAAATATCTTGCTTGCATATGTATTCAACACCCACACATTAATATTTGGTAGAGCCACCTTTCGCTGCAATAACAGCTTTAAGTCTTTTGGGGTAAGTATGTACCAGCTTTGCACACAGTGTCGGAGTGATTCTGGCCCATTCTTCTTGGCAGATTTGCTCCAGATTGTTCAGGTTGGTTGGACGACGCTTGTGGACCGCAATTTTCAAATAGTGCCACATATTCTCAATGGGATTGAGATTAGGACTGACTGGGCCACTATAGGAAATTCACCTTTTTGTTCTTGAGCTATTCCAATGTTGCTTTGGCCTTGTGCTTGGGATCATTATCCAGCTGAAAGGTGAATTTCCTGTCAAGCTTCAGTTTTTTGGCGGACTGAAGCAGATTCTCTTGCAGTATTTTCCTGTATTTTGCTCCATCCATTCTTCCTTCAATTGTAACAAGATGCCCAGTCCCTGCTGATGAGAAGCATTCCCATAGCATGATGCTGCCACTACCATACTTCACTGTAGGGATGGTGTGTCTTGAGGCATGGGCAGTGTTAGGTTTGCGCCACACATAGCGTTTTGAGTTTTGGCCAAGAAGCTCTATCTTGGTATCATCTGACCACAAAACCTTTTCCCACATCGCAGCTGGGTCACTCTCATGCTTTCTGGCAAACTCTAGACATGCTTTCAGATGGTACTTTTTTAGTAATGGCTTCTTTCTTGCCACCCTCCCATACAGGTCAGTGTTATGCAGAGCTCTTGATATGGTTGACTGGTGTACCACTACTCCACTCCCAGCCACTGAACTCTGTAGCTCCTTCAAAGTGATTGTTGGCCTCTCTGTGGCTTCTCTCACAAGTCTCCTTGTTTCAGTGCTGAGTTTTGAGGGACGGCCTTTTCTTGGCAGTGCCTGGGTGGTGTGATACAGCTTTCACTTCCTGATTATTGATCCAACTGTGCTCACTGGGATATCCAAACAGTTTGATATTATTGTGTACCCTTTCCCTAATCTATGCATTTGTATTACTTTATCTCTAACTTCTGTAGAATGCTCTTTGGACTTCATTTTCCTTCAGATTCACAGCCTTACCAATGATCCTTCAACAGTGAGGTTTTTATCCAGAAAATGTGACAGCAACTTTAATGGTTCACAGGTGGAGGCCAATGGTAAGGTAATTGTGTCCTCGTTTGGGAAATTTCTTTCATCGGTGCAAACTGGGAGCTTCGACAGCACAGGGGTTGAATACTTATGCAAGCAAGATATTTCAGTTTTTTATTTTTCTTAAAAATATTTCCCAACATAAAACCAGTGTCACCTTACAATAATTGATTCTGAGTTTCAGCGTTTAAAAATAAAATATCAAACAGAACAAAATTTCAATGTACCATTTGTAATTCAGTAATATGAGAGAATTTGTCAGGGGTCTGAATACTTTTGCAAGCTACTGTATATGCACAGATTAATTGTGCATTCTGGGTTGACAGAGAAATGTGGAAGTGGTAGGACACTATGGTTTTAAGCTCATATATAAAGGGGTTAAAATTGTGTAAAATCATCATTGAGGTTTTGTTTTATACAAGGATTATTTGGAATTGGAATGTTTATCTGCAATGATTTAAATGATTGCCAAGCACGTGTCTGCAAAGTTACTCGTGTGCATTGTAACCAGGGCTGTGGTGAACACTGTGGTAAAATCCAGTGTGATGCATTTATCCTGAACAACATAATAAACTGTCGATTTAGTTATGATCCAATGAGTGTTTTTTGTTTCTCTGTTTGCTAATATGTTTGCTGTTTAGAGGTTACCCCAGAGTGGTTACTGCCTGCCTGTGCTGCTCTGAGCCTTGGGGCTAGTGTGACTGATTTATCAGGTCCCTAAATCTGTTTTATTAGGGTAATAGGACAGAAGGTAACATTTGTTACATTTACTATAATTAAAATAATAATAAAAACTAGTTTAAAAAAAACAAATTACCATTGGCTGTATATATAGTCAATTGATTGAAGTATTAATATGCAGGATGGCTACTATACGATTGTTACCTTTATTAAAAGTGTGCACGGATCAACTAATAACATTAAATTAACCAATCAAAAACTTTAATTGAGTGACAGTGGTTTGCAGAAGTATTCACCCCCTGCAAAGTTTTCACATTTTGTTGGCACCTGAGCGCACTCCACAACGCTTTCAAATTAGACTTTACATGCCGAATCTACACTAACTACTCCACACTGATAAAAAGTTAAAAAAATGCATACAGAATATAAATAAGTAATGTTTATGGAGACAAAGAGCTTCATCTCAGTTGCATAAGTATTCAACTCCTTTGCTACTGCAGCCCAAAATCAGCTCACGTGCAAATGATTTGTTTGAAAGGTCACAAAATTAGTATGGAGTTTTTGAAAAAAAGCATGTAGATGATACTGCGGACATGTGGAAAAAGGTTTTGTGGTCAGACAAGACAAAAATTGAACTTTTCGGTCTAAATTCCAAGCATTATGTCTGGCACAAGCCCAACACTTCACATCACTTAGTCAGCACCATCCCAACGGTCAAGCATGGTGGTGACAGAATTATGTTATGGGGATGATTCTCTTCAGCAGGGACTGGGAAGCTTGTCAGGACAGAGGGGAGAATGGATGGTGCAAAGTATAGGTGAATCCTTGAGGAAAACCTGTTTGAGTCAGCCAAGACTCTGAAACTGGGTAGGAAATTCACATTTCAGCAGGACAATGACCCGAAGCATAATACTAAAGTCACACTGGAGTGGTTGAACAAGAAGAGAATTAATGTTCTTGAGTGGCCCAGTCAAAGTTGACTTGAACCCAATCGAAAATTTCTGGCGAGACTTGAAGACTGCAGTCCATCGACGATCCCCAACAAACTTACCAGAACTGGAGCAATTTTCCTGTGAAGAATGGGCAGAAATTTTACCACCCTACTGTGCAAAGCTAGTAGAGACCTATCCAAAAAGAAAAAAAAGTAACTGCTGCAAAAGGTGCTTCTACCAAGTACTGACTTAAGTGGTTGAATACTTATGCAACCAGTGAATTTCTATTTTGTACAATTTATTTGCAAGTTTTGCTGACATTTAACCTCTTCCTCACATAATAGTGTTCAATTTAACCACTACAGCTTTGAATAAAAAAAGTTTGTTTGAAAAACTGTGCATACATTATATATATATATATATATATATATATATATATATATATATATATATATATATATTATATATCCTGTTGGGAAAGTTGCCTTGCGGTAAAAGCCAACAACTTTTGTTGTGAGAAGTGCCCTCTAGATGTTTCGTGCAGCTGAATAGCAATTCTGCGACGTCACAGAAAATGGATTACAAAACATACTACAAAAGAAAGATGCTCCAAACACTAAATTGTTTAAATGGAATTTAAACAAATTCAACTCGATGATGTAAACAAGACATATAAACTGGATTAATATGCAGCCGTCAACATACCACACACACACACAAAAAAAACCTTTGACAGCTATCAGGAATGAACTTCAAAAACATGTTGTTATTTATCTTATGTTATTTATTTACTCGTGCTGTATCAGCTATATTTAAAGAAAAAAAAAAGACCCCCCTGAAAATTTTTAAAAAAAAAGATAATACAAGCACACACTGTCAACATCGCAGTCTCTACATATGGGATGCCATCTGCACAGCGATGTCCACTCTTTTGTCTTAATAAAAATCATGCGCTGTGCCTCCAAAACTATGTTTATGTTGCAACAAAGCTGGAAACTATATTGATCATTTGAAAAATTAATGCAGGCATATCTCTGTTGTGTCAAAACTTTTCGTGTCAAACTTCTTGTCGGGTTGATTTGGAATAAAAACTCAGTTTGGGATTCTTGCATGTTGGATTAAGATTTGGTGCTCTTTGAAACGATTTGTATCAGACTGATTTTGAATATAAATTCAGTTTCAATTCGGGATTTTTTGTACTGCGTTTTAATTCTTTTTTTTACATTTTATTTATGGTTTTTACCCCGATTTTGTCCCCAATTTGTAATCCCCAATTATTATTTTTATCCCTGTTCATTGCTGCAGGAGTCGCTGGTGCGCGGTGAACCACGGATTACCCTGCCGATCTGAAAGCTCCCCATCCAGGCGGCACACGGCCAATTGTGCGCTGCCTCCTGGGAACTCCTGGCCATGACTGGCGATGGCACAAACTGGACCAGCGATCTCCACACTAGAGCCCCCGCATTTTAATTCTTTAACAAACAGGATAAAACAAAGGCAGAATACTGCATACATGAGACGAACAGGTACATGTAATACTAGTTTTATTAACAATCTCATCTCATTAACTTACTCCAACAGTTTATCCTTCATTTTCACTATAACAAACCCCTCTATACTGTACTGCCAACTCAGCTCAGAGTGGAAAATGAAATGCCCCTCTGGAAGATTACTGTGGCTTAAGGCATTATAGCCCTGTGTCGGTAACAATAGTCTTCCCTCAGGTCAATAATTTCCACTATAGCCCTCCTTTTCTGTCCATATTTATATATATATATATATATATATATATATATATATATAACATTTCCTGTATATTTTAGAAATATATTTAAATCACACTGTGTGTGACTGCTTGGCTCACACCAATGGCACTGAAAACCCAGCTCATGGGTAAGGTCATTAATACCCTTGTGAATTTTGTCGCTACACTTAAAAAAAGAAATCCAGCAACCTTGTCTGGATTTAATAACTTCTTCGGGTCATACCTCATAATAACAGCGTCCCCTTACGGGAAAAGCACAGCCTAATAAAGTGACCAAGGGTTATATCTACCTCAACTGTTTCACTGTCACTTACTGACCTTGTAAAGAAATATCTACTGGATTGACATACATCAAAGAGCAGCCGTGCCTCTACAATGTTAACCCACATTTATTCTTTAAATCTATGTTCCTGGCATGATGTTACACTTTCATCAGCAAGTTAAGTGTTACGTTTCAGTTTCTGATACTGAATTACAAAATAGAAATGGGTTTTCATGCAATTATAGTACAGTTATGGCCAAAAGTTTTGCATCACCCTATAGAATTTACAAATGTTGCTTGATAAAGTTGAATGAAACCTGCTGAATAATGTTATGTTAACATATTGAATACCGCTTTGTAGTTTTCCATGTACTTAATGAAAAACTGATAAAAACTGAAAAATGTGACATTTCGAAATCTAACATGAAATACTACTATTATGGCTTCTAGGTAAACTATTGTGATATAATTTCTGTAGTTTCTTTGATTACATGTGTTAAATAAAAGATCTAAATTATGTTCACACACACACACACACATTTTTTTAATCATGTCTCAATCCTAAAATTGTAGGTGATGCAAAACATTTGGCCATAGCTGTATATTTGATTAGTTTACTGCTCTGCTGTCCTGCAGTTATTTTTGTTAGTTGTCATCAATTTTGAGTGGAGGCATCTTTCCTAGACATGGAAACATTGCAGTGTTGTAAGAGTTAATACCAGCTTGAAGGGTTTTTATGTATACAATTGAGGAATTTCTCATCTTTGTACAGTGATGGTCAGAAGAAACTGACAGCATGCCCTATGGGACATTTTAAAGCAAGAGACAAAAGAAGCATGTAACGCTGCGCTGCCCATTGTCTGATGCCCTGTAGGAAAGGTCCTTAATGAGTCCTTAAGGGAGCACTTATTTTTGAAAGTCATTGTCCTACCTTTAATTAGCCTAAATGCCATTTTCTCCAACCACAATTGTTGATGAAAAAGCTTTGCGACTTGCTGCCCAGGAAACATTGTTTGTCCAGCTCATATTTCAGTTGAATGTACCATGTACACATGTATAATAACATGAATCATTTCTGGCATGGGAGGACATTTTATTAAAATTAAAATGACACATTCTTTGGGAAAGCGACATAGTGTGTTATAAAGTAGTAGTAGGGTTTCTCGTAATACCTTAGCTGTGTTCTTATTACAGTGTTTATAACGTCCTTTACATGCTTTATAAAATGGGTATAATGGATCTTTAAACAAAAGTGTTCTACCCGCCTGCAATGCAGCCCACTGTAACTGCAGGTTTAACAGAAAATTCAGTCAGATTGGCTGAGTTTGAAAATAATTGGAAACGTCCAAGAATCAAGGGAGGAGTGAAATTGGTAGTAAATGAAAGGAAATGAATTGCTTTTTAATTTGGCCCAACCATTTATCTTTATAAAGGGTACTGCTTTAAATAATCCTTAAGCAAGGGCTGCAAGTCCTGAAATCCTTAGAGAGTATTCCTTAAATTTCCTAACAGGATAACTGAAGGATTTGTTACCATTTTTAATAAGGATCTCTTAATTAATCCACAAGTAAAATTAAATATTAAACCATATAGGATTTCTCCACTAGGGTAGCCAGGTCAAAACTGTTTGGAGTAGTTGTTAAAATAATTAGACCAGAAAAGATAAATAAATGGGGGCAGCATAATGATGGAAAACTTTAAAAAAAAAAAAAAAAAAAAAAAAAAAAAAAAGTTTTAAAAAGGGGTGAATACAATTAGCAGCATTGGGGTGGAGCAGTTCATCAACTTATACCTTTCATTCATAAATTTTTTTAAATCAACAATCAAACTCAAGCTCTATTATTAGTAACAGGTAAAAGGCATACATGTTTGGAGTACTGTAGCATAAAACACATGCATACATACACAATACAAGGCCCAAAAACGAGTTCAGTTTCAATGTAAAAAACATACCAATGCATTGCTATCAGTGCTCATTTCTATCTTGCCATCAAATGGCCCCCAGGTTGTTCCAACGGGTAGCTGCTGTCGACAGTGAATTCTGCGTTCTCCATCTTTCTCGAAAACTTCTAGCTCTCCTAAAAATAAAAAAAAAAGAAATGTGAAGCTAGTAGATGGTTACCATGGGAACCAAAAAAAAAAAACATAAGCAAAAACGGATGTACTTTGCTGAAAGCATGTTTTTACGATGTATAAGCCACAGGCTCACCACAAAATCTCACTTTTAATGAGCACTTATTTTTGATGATGCACCCTGTAAATACTTCTGCACTCCAATTAGCTTAGCTGGAGAATAGCACCATTAGTTCAGTAAACCATCTTATCTTTTAGATTTAGTGTACTTTTTTAGGACTGTGATTAATCAAATAGTTATGATAATAGGCCCCAAGTCATGACACAGTATCTGGAGAAAGTCACATGGCTTTCAAGTACTTATTTCAAAATGGTCGCCTTGACAACCCTGAGTGCTGCAGAGCAGGAATACCAGTGATACAAAGGTGCAATGGGATTAAACTCCCAAACTTTAATGCTATCCATTCTCTCTTATTTTTATGCAGCTTTGCATGCAGTAACTCAGTTACAAGTGATAGAGATATTACTACATGTTCAGTATACTACAGTATATTATTATTATTATTATTATTATTATTATTATTATTATTATTATTATTATTATTATTATTATTTTAAAAACACACTTCACACATGTTTTGACATTACACTTGGTATTAACATTAGTTACTGAGAGTATTGTATTTTGGGGATATATGTATGTATGTCACATGTTCTAGTTCAAACTCACCCCAATGGTCTAGCTACAATGTGAGTTACTGTACATTCCGCCCTCCCACCCCTTTATCTAATGGAGATTAGATAAAGGGGCATTCAGAACAGAAAATACGAGGCACCTTTTTACACAGAGAATTGTCTAATACCACTGTTGTTGAAGCCGACACCCTGGGATCCTCCAAGAAGCTGCTTGATGAGATTCTGGGATCAATAAGCTACTAATAACCAAACAAGCAAGATGGGCCGAATGGCCTCCTCTTGTTTGTAAACATAAAGAGGCTAAAAGGCCATTGCACACTGGATCCAACAATGCATCCGAATTTAACGTGCGTCTAAACAGAAAAAAACGATAATTTTTGCACACTGAGTCCGTAACTGTCGCACGACGGTGACACGCCAATATTGGAATCGAAACAAGTTTGACTTGATCCAATTTGGCGTGCGTTAAAAATGTCACTGACCAATGAAAAATGATTACGAAGACACGTGGGTTCTTGCTTGCCCTGAACAAAATGGAAAATATAATTGTGTGTCGCTATGATAAATCCAACAGAGGCTACAAAGACTTTGAAAAAAAAAAAAAACATGAAAAGACAGTGCCACAGACTTGGGCATGAATGTATTTAAAAACATGAAATTGTGAAGTGATAGCATACATAAACACACTGATTTTGTACAGTACAGGTTATTACAAGCATATACTTTTTATTTGTAGTCGAGGAAGTAAAGAAACAATGGCCTAATCTGGAGACACATAATACAATGATAATCTTTATTTTTATATAGCGCCTATCATAGTAGACCACCATCACAAAGTGCTTTATAAAATACAAGACTAGGGTGTGTGAACTATGCATCAGCTGTAGAGTCATTTACAACGTCTCACCCGAAAGACAAGGAGGTTAAGTGACTTGCTCGGTGTCACACAGTGAACCGCGGACGTCCTGGTTATAAGCCTGTTTCTTTAACCACTGGACCACACAGCCTTGTATCAGAGAAAGAAGCGTGACAGGGCAACCAAGAGTGGTCAGGGCTTAACAGTCAAAAAAGAGGGCAGTACATGAAAGTGATGGAATTTCTGGCTCCATACACAGAGAGTAGGAGAAGCCAATGTTGTAAAGTATTTTCGGTAGCTCACTGCTAGCTTCCCAACTTCTGTATATATATAATATATATATATATATATATATATATATATATATATAATTATATATAGTATACATATATAGCTCATGCTAGCTATTTGTACTACTTTTTTTTTTAATTAAGTTTTTTAATTAAGTAGTATGTATTGCGTAACAACATTATTGTAGATCTAGCAGAAAGGCCTTTATAGTGCAGGTTGTTTTGTAGACTGAAATTGTTTTTATTGATTGACTACATCACAATTCCAAATAATTGTATGTAGAGCCAGTTTTGGTAAACCGGATCTCCACAGCATACCTTCTGTGATAAAGAAATTCAAGCACAACTGGTGAGTTTATAGCAAAAACACACCCACTGTGCACCGAAACTGCTTGATTTATTCTGTTTATCCATTGATCAGCCTTTGCCTCTTGTATCTTGTGTCTGACTTCACATGTAGCCCAGCTATCAAAAGTCATTTCCACTGGATAAGTGTGGGGGCCTTAGTGAATCCCGGCGTTCTAGTTCTGTTCCAAGGGCAATCACAACACCAACCACACCAGCTGGCACCTTAATGTCAACAGTTGTTGCTCACAAAGGTAAAAAAGCAAGTAAATTGCTAAAATAAAATATGATACACTGGATGCTCTACATATTATTTCTTTACCTCCCAATGCTACAAAAGTCAAAGCTATATTCTGGTGATTTCATTCATGTCATTGAACCAGTTATACCAACCATACAGACCATTTGAGAATGTCTAGATGCAGGATTTCTCAGGTGTATCTGAATGCAAGTATTTATCTTCTGAGGAACCATACAGGCAAATTTTGAACTAAGACCACTAGGTCTTTCACAGACAGCCACCTAGCTACATTCACTACAAAATCCAATTGACCAATTTCCTGTGGAAAATGCCAAAGGTGATATTCCACATCCTTTGAATGTCAGTCAGATCTGGTGAGCAAATCACAGTATGTTTATGTTATCCTGCTTTGCAGAACACTATATTTGTGCACACAGTATGAAAACAGTGTGTTATGACTTTAATGCTAGACATAATACAAGAAGGGAGGAATGTAAGACAGTGGGACACATAAGGATTTTATAAATGTTATCCCTGTTAATTTCCACTGCGAATGTATCCACACTGCTGAAATGCCACAGACTTGGCAAGAGAAATCTGATGATGTGACTGAAGAGGAGTTTTTCGATAAGATCATCATCTGTCGCTGGACTCTGGGGTCTGTTCCTGCTCTCCACAGATACTTGGCAGCCCAATGAATGTCCCTTTGTGTGGAGATCTTCCTCAGATAGTGCAACAATGCTTCTTGTTGGCATCTGTTTGTTTTTTGTTACGGTTAAGAGGCTAACAAAATTCATATTTCCGTTAATATTACTGAACATAAATATTGCTACAACAGCCCTTATAAGTTGAACACAAATTATAAGAACAAAGACACAGGAATTAATGCTCTCAGGATTCTGTTAATTTGCCTGTTCCAAGGGTTCAGCATGTATGGGGGAATTATCTTTTGCATACCAACTCCCAAAGACATGGAACTGTTTCCATCACAGTATGAAGACAGAAATTGATAAACTTTCTTTCTCTGGTTTTATAGATCATATTAGTGAATTCCTTAGAACCTCCTGCCAATGCTTCTCCCTCAGCCCACATTAACACATAGATATGTCTTACTTATATTATTCTTAGATTTGTATTGTGTTGTTTGCACATTGTAATTGTTTTTTATACATTGCAATTCTCTTTTTTTATTCGCCTTGTAAACAATGCCTCAATCTCAATGGGTAAATCTCCTGATTCAATAAATACATATTTATACAACAATACAACTTACCTTCCTTCAAATGATATGACAATGATGAGTTATATTTATGTTTGTTTTGTGGACTTAATTACATATTTCACAAATTGCGAGGGATTTATATGGCTAAATACATTTTTATTTCAATTTGATGGCTTTAACATCGTCCAAGACTTCCTTCAGATTAAACCTTTGCTATAAAATTGCTAACACTTTCAAGTTTGTAAGAAGCAAACTGTAGTGAAACATCAAGCAGTCACTGCCAGAGGAGTCCAGGCCTGTCGTCCTCACTTATCAACCCTTTGTGACCCAATCATAAATTGATTTAGTTAATAAGTTTTGTGAAGGGTCACAATTATTTATTGTGGAAAATGAAACAGACACACAACAATGGTTTTCTGGTAAGACCATTAAATGTTGGTATGAATACCATCACTGTGGAAACACAGTATTTGATAAATTACTATAAGCATGATGTATATATATATATATCTATATAATATATATATATATGATTATATATATATATATATTTATTTATCTTATATATAATTCAATGTTAGCTTTACAAGTAGGTGTGTGGTTTCCACGACCCAAGGTGCTACAGCTTTAAAGGAGCTATGTGATAGGAAATGTTACAACTGAAGGAGAAATGTCACTGTGCTTTCATAAGCGAGCAATGAACTTTTTCCCCCTGCTGCTATTATCAAGTCTAGGTGAACAAAATGCATCATTTATAACCCAGACCTCCACTATTATCTAAAACAGAGGAGGACCGTTTTTCTCTTTCCAGACTAAAGCTCTCTGTGAGGCTCAATCCTCATTTTGAGCTCTGAAAGAAAGTTGACAATCTCTCAGCCCAAAGTTTCCAGGCAACCACAACGTGTGTTAAGAAGGGTGCTTATTCAATCTGCAGGTCAGTCCTGTTCCCAGTCAATGGACATAGGGAAATCAGTGAAAAGTATGTTAAGGTTAATCTTAACTCTGACTAAATCAACACAGCCTGCCAAACAGAAATTGGGCTGTTAGTGTGTTTGCAAACTGTCACAAGAATTGTTTTCAGACCAGATTTTTTCACTATGCCACTGTGTATATACAGTGCCTTGCAAAAGTATTCAGACCCCTGACCAATTCTCTCATATTACTGAATTACAAATGGTACATTGAAATTTCATTCTGTTCGATACTTTTTTTTAAAACACTTAAACTCAAAATCAATTATTGTAAGATGACATTGGTTTTATGTTGGGAAATATTTTAAAGAAAAATAAACAAATTTAAATATCTTGCTTGCATAAGTATTCAACCCCCACACATTAATATTTGGTAGAGCCACCTTTAACTGCAATAACAGCTTTAAGTCTTTTGGGGTAAGTATGTACCAGCTTTGCACACAGTGTCGAAGTGATTTTGGCCCATTCTTCTTGGCAGATTTGCTCCAGGTTGTTCAGGTTGGTTGGATGACGCTTGTGGACTGCAATTTTCAAATACTGCCACAGATTCTCAATGGGATTGAGATCAGGACTTTAACTGGGCCACTGTAGGACATTCACCTTTTTGTTCTTGAGCCATTCCAATGTTGCTTTGGCCTTGTGCTTGGGATCAATGTCCTGCTGAAAGGTGAATTTCCTCCCAAGCTTCAGTTTTTTAGCGGACTGAAGCAGATTCTCTTGCAGTATTTTCCTGTATTTTGCTCCATCCATTCTTCCTTCAACTGTAACAAGATGCCCAGTCCCTGCTGATGAGAAGCATCCCCACAGCATGATGCTGCCACTACCATACTTCACTGTAGGGATGGTGTGTCTTGAGGCATGGGCAGTGTTTGGTTTGAGCCACACATAGCGTTTTGAGTTTTGGCCAAGAAGCTCTATCTTGGTCTCATCTGACCACAAAACCTTTTTTCCCACATCGCAGCTGGGTCACTCTCATGCTTTCTGGCAAACTCCAGACGTGCTTTCAAATGGTACTTTTTGAGTAACGGCTTCTTTCTTGCCGCCCTCCCATACAGGTCAGTGTTATGCAGAGCTCTTGATATGGTTGACTGGTGCACCACTACTCCACTCCCAGCCACTGAACTCTGTAGCTCCTTCAAAGTGATTGTTGGCCTCTCTGTGGCTTCTCTCACAAGTTTCCTTCTTGTTTGAGCGCAGAGTTTTGAGGGATGGTCTTTCCTTGGCAGTGCTTGGGTGGTGTGATGCAGCTTCCACTTCCTGATTATTGATCCAACTGTGCTCACTGGGATATCCAAACACTTGGATATTATTTTGTACCATTTCCCTAATCTATGCATTTGTATTACTTTACCTCTAACTTCTGTAGAATGCTGTTTAGTCTTCATTTTCCTTCAGATTCACAGCCTTACCAGTGATCCTTCAACAGTGGGGTTTTTATCCAGAAAATGTGACAGCAACTTTAATGATTCACAGGTGGAGGCCAATGGTAAGGTAACTGTGTCCTCATTTGGGCAATTTCTTTCATTGGTGCAAACTGGGAGCTTTGACAGCACAGGGGTTGAATATTTATGCAAGCAAGATATTTCAGTTTTTTATTTTTCTTAAAAATATTTCCCAACATAAAACCAATGTCACCTTACAATAACTGATTCTGAGTTTCAGTGTTTAAAAATAAAATATCAAACAGAACGAAATTTTAATGTACCATTTTAAATCGGTAATATGAGAGAATTGGTCAGGGGTCTGAATACTTTTGCAAGGCACTGTATATATATACAGCTCTGGAAAAAATTAAGAGACCACTGCAAAATTATCAGTTTCTCTAGTTTTACTATTTATAGGTATGTGTTTGGGTAAAATGAACATTTTTGTTTTATTCTATAAACTACTGACAACATTTCTCCCAAATTCCAAATAAAAATATTGTCATTTAGAGCATTTATTGCAGAAAATGACAACTGGTCAAAATAACAAAAAAGCTGCAGTGTTGTCAGACCTCGAATAATGCAAAGAAAATAAGTTCATATTCATTTTTAAACAACGCAATACTAATGTTTTAACTTAGGAAGAGTTCAAAAATCAATATTTGGTGGAATAACCCTGATTTTCAAGCACAGCTTTCATGCATCTTGGCGTGCTCTCCACCAGTCTTTCACATTGATGTTGGGTGACTTTATGCCACACCTGGCGCAAAAATTCAAGCAGCTCGGCTTTGTTTGATGGCTTGTGACCATCCATCTTCCTCTTGATCACATTCCAGAGGTTTTCAGTGGGGTTCAGGTCTGGAGATTGGGCTGGCCATGACAGGGTCTTGATCTGGTGGTCCTCCATCCACACCTTGATTGACCTGGCTGTGTAGCATGGAGGACTGTCCTGCTGGAAAAACCAATCCTCAGAGTTGCGCAACATTGTCAGAGCAGAAGGAAGCAAGTTTTCTTCCACGACAACCTTGTACTTGGCTTGATTCATGCCAAAGCTGCCCAATTCCAGCCTTACTGAAGTACCCCCAGATCATCACCGATCCTCCACCACATTTCACAGTGGGTGCGAGACACTGTGGCTTGTAGGCCTCTCCAGGTCTCTGTCTAACCATTAGACGACCAGGTGTTGGGCAAAGCTGAAAACTGGACTCATCTGGGGGTGCTTCAGCAAGGCTGGAATCAGGCAGATTTGTCTTTGTGAAGGGCGCATGAATCAAGCCAAGTACAAGGTTGTCCTGGAAGAAAACTTGCTTCCTTCTGCTCTGACAATGTTCCCCAACTCTGAGGATTGGTTTTTCCAGCAGGACAATGCTCCATGCCACACAGCAAGGTCAATCAAAGTGTGGATGGAGGACCACCAGATCAAGATCCTGTCATGGCCAGCCCAATCTCCAGACCTGAACCCCATTGAAAACCTCTGGAATGTGATCAAGAGGAAGACGGAAGGTCACAAGCCATCAAACAAAGCCGAGCTGTTTCACCCAACATCAATGTGAAAGACTGGTGGAGAGCATGCCAAGACGCATGAAAGCGGTGCTTGAAAATCTGGGTTACTCCACCAAATATTGATTTCTGAACTCTTCCTAAGTTAAAACATTAGTATTGTGTTGTTTAAAAATCTGAACTTATTTTCTTTGCATTATTCAAGGTCTGACAACACTGCACCTTTTTTGTTATTTTGACCAGTTGTCATTTTCTGCAAATAAATGCTCTAAATGACAATATTTTTAATTGGAATTTGGGAGAAATGTTGTCAGTAGTTTATAGAATAGAACAAAAATGTTCATTTTACCCAAACACATACCTATAAAAAGTAAAATCAGAGAAACTGATAATTTTGCAATGGTCTGTTCATTTTTTCCAGAGCTGTGTATATATATATATATATATATATATATATATATATATATATATATATATATATATAATCGCTAATTAGTAAAATCTTTAATACTTTCGTTTATTTTATATAGTAAACGTTTAAAATATATCAGGTGCAAACATACAGTGGCATTATTATGGGTATATTCCAGAACAACTGCAAAATAACTTTCAAAATATTGCAATATTAAATTCAGTACTCATTTTGTAAGAGGATATTTCCTCTAAATACAAATAAATATTAAATATGTACCAGTATTTTTATTCATTTGTCAAAAAATATAATTTCTCAATAAAAATAAAGACACTATAACCACCTTAAAAAACAGCACTCCAGCTGATGTGGTTACTGTGAAATTAATTGTACATTAGGAATGTATTAAAAATTAATATATATATATATATATATATATATATATATATATATATATATATATATATATATATATATATATATATATATATATATATATATATATATATTGTTTTGTGTGTAATGTATGTTAGTCAGTAACCAGTACTACAAAGGTCTTCAGTTCTACTTTGATAAACTCTAATTAACTTAAAATGCTAATATAACATGAGAAGGAAAATAGACTAAATGAGAGTACAGATGTTTTGTTATCCTTGTATTCTACTGTAGGCTTGAATTGCAAAAATGCAGCCAAAGCATTTCTAATTGTCAGTGTTGTGCTACACATTACCATACCATGCATACATCAGAGTAACATGTTTCTGTCCCTGCACAGCACAGTCTATTACCAGATTTCTAACTTTACTTAACTGGAATGTTTCCTGTCTGACCTAGTTGTCTTTTGTGAGTAGGTTTTAGTCTGAGCAGTTTGACAGTCAACAGATAAGATGGATTAAGCTTTTTTCATCCAGTTCTGATGTGAACAGTGTAAAAGCTGGTTAAATCATCCAGTTTCAGGAGTATTTTTAAATGCCTAGAGATGGAACGATAATTCAGCTAAACCTAACTCTTGAGCCAGGAAGGTCACAGCATCCCAACTTACTAACCTCTGATATAGAAGGCGCCTGTTGTCAAACTGGGGTGACATGATGTGCTAGAATAAATCAACTTTCAACAAAGAGATAATGGAGTTGTATGAGCAACCTCACCCATAATACCAAAATGAATGAGACAATAATCTCCCAAACCACAAGACTGCAATGGGTATTTTACCCTTTCACCAGTCTTAAGACAAGCTCTCAACCAACATGGTAGCATCAAAACAGTTGCAGAGTCAAACACATGTATGAACATGACAAAAATTATACTTTATAGACAGACACCTTTTTAAAAATGTTCTGAAGGTCACTGCATTAATTATTTTTTCTTTGTTTTGCCCGGTAGCGTTTGAATAGGTTTTAAATCAAAAGTCACTTAATATTAAAAGAAAACAAAAAAAGATTTGGGTTATAGTACCTGACAACACTACAGAAAGATAAGTGATCTAAGTAATGTGGCTGTAGTAATTCTAGTTAGTTTAATATTGTATTCAATATGTTCACTTTGTACATGTTTAAGTGAAAACAAAATGCAAGGTTTGTGTTTAACTGTTTATAACAATAATGAAAATGAAAGTCAAAATGACATTTCAAAATTTTTCATTTTTCATTTTTCAAAATGACATACCTACAGGTACAATCAATCAATCAATCCCATCAATCTTTATTTTTGTGTAGTGCCTTTAACGATGGCCGGGAAGCCAGTGTAGAGATGTCAGCACGGGAGTGATATGATCTGGTCTCTTCCCAGTTAAAACTCTTGCAGAAGTATTTTGTACAAGTTGCAGAAGAGATATCACATTGCTACCGATACCAATTAAAAGACCATTAAAATAATCAATTATTGACAGTATAAAAGCATGCATTAATCACTCAGCATCCTGTCTGTAAAAAAATACCTCTCAATCTGGCAATGTGGCCGCAAAAGCAAGGTCTGGGTCAAAAATGACACTATGTATTTTATTTCTGCTACAAAATCAGAAGAGTGTATGTTCTTGTATTATCATCAATTCCGTTTTGTCTGAATTTAGCATTTAAACATCCAATTTTTGATGTCTGCAAGACAGGCACTCAAACATACATACCGACAGGTACATACATACATACATACAGCACTGTAATAAAAGCTACATTCTATCACATATTATCGTTCTGCCGCAGCACATCTTAAGTTGGTAGGAACATTAGGGACATATTTAGAAACATTTTGCAGACTCGCTTTTTCCCCCATGTCAGTGACAGGGGAAAGTAATCCTATACACAGGCTGCTATTGTGAAATGAGAAACTGGCCTCCTTCACTGCCAGAGACCAGATGCACCTCACTCTCTATCCTAATCTGTAAACGACTTAAAGAAGCCTTATCTCGGGGCTCTTCTGCTTCATTTCATGCTTGATTTACTTTAATTTGTCTGATAGGGCACAAGGATTTGGAAATGGCCCATCATTCGGTGGAAAATGTTCTGATTTTTCTCCAGCATTGTTATGTGGAGGTTTTTGACTTATTATTTATTTATTTTTCCTTGTAGAGGGAATCTTGCTCCAGTGCAGCTGACTGTTTGAGTGCATTTAGATTTGAGCTAACACAGCAGAAAAGAGTTCTCCATGTGGTGTGATTTTATGATGGGCAACGTTGACACTAAAGTCGTGTTTGCTTTTCAGATTCTCATAGGGAGCAGTGCAGTGGAGTGCTTCAAACCAAGAAGATCTTATGTTCAAGTTAAGAGAAGACTGGCCCTCCAGTTTATAAAATGCCTGAGCAGCCGGCACAGATAAAGTTCCCCACAATGACAGCGAGCAGAGGCAACACATTGTCAGATGCCTCTAGTTTATTTCTATAGTGGATATGAATATTTCCAAACGTATCTCAGCTTTAAGGTTTTTTTAATTTTTGAATGACGACATTAAATGCAGGGCCCATTTGCAGACTGAATAATACCCCCTCCTCCCCAATAAAAGCCACACATACTTGTAGAGCAGAAGTCCTCCGGCACTGAATGATAGAAGGGGACATTGTCATTTTGTTTTAAATTAAACTCAACTGCATGCAACTGTTTATATAGTGAGAACCAAAGATAGGCAAACAGATAGATTGGATGAGTATTTCCAAAAGTACTACTTCACAAATATTCTTTGTATGTATATAGTATGCAACGCAATTATAATGTTTCTAAATAATGATAATAATAATAATAATAATAATATGCACAGTATAAATACAATTGTACATTATATTAAAAAAAAACTCCTTATGTACCTCTATTCTTAGCTGACAACAGCATTTAATTTTCCATTAAAACAAAGTGAGGTGGCAGTAAGTTTGACAGTGGCACACAAGCAGTTGTTTGTGCTTTCTTTAATATAAACAAAACCTTCGTTTCAACCAATAAACCCTGCTGTTGTCACATATCAGCAGGAACAGTTTAGTTCAAGCCTCTCCAGTTCCATTATTGGGAATGCGACTGCTCTATCAGGCTTTTCCAAGAAATTACAAATAAATTCATCTTTCTGTGGTGAAGCGTGGAGGGTTTTTTTTTTTTTTTCCAGACGAGTTGTATTGAAACTCTGACAAAAAAAAAAAAAAGAAGAAGAGGGAGAACATTGAAATTCATCTCACAATCCTGAATTTACTTAACAGCGGGTCTGCGCGTGGTGATAAACGGAATGATGATCCAGCAACATGTCTTTATCCATGCTTTGCTTTAATTAATGCCGGCTTGTTTGTTGAAAAGATGATTAATATGCCAATGAAAATTGCATAATTGAATACTGCAACAGTCACACAATCAGGGAGGAACATGCCGTTTTTTTGATTAACTTTTTATTATTATTATTATTTGGTATTTTAACTCAGCTTACAACCAACCCCCCCCAAACAAAAAAATATATATAATTACCGTGACCAAGGGGGCAGCCTGAGCACAGCTGTCGAGTACTGTATAAACTCAGTGATAAGAAGGCATGAGTCCTTGGATGTTTTCGACTGTCCTTTTCTTTTGTATTCCTTTTCTAAATTTCTATGTACGGGGGGGGGGGGGGGGGGGGTCATGTCAGGGCAGCAGGCAGGTCAGCACCCCCCCCCCCCCCCCCTTCACACACACACACACACACACACATTAAGCCTCAAGCTAACCCTATGCTTGGTTTTTGTATCCTGTAAAAAATACAGGTTTCTGAAACCCACAGGGTATACTTACATTAACTAGTTTTATATGTATCATTTCACACAGTAGACAGTGAGCTTCTTCAGAGACAAAGATCATAACTGCTATGATCCAAGGTGCCATTATCCCCCTATTTTTAATACATTGTTCTATTTTAATTGGCAGATTTAACTTGACTGTAATGAAGTGGTTAAACTGTAACTATGCAGCTATGTTAATGCAGTTAGTGTAAAAACATGCTGCTGACTGAAAAGCAGTATAATAATATGTACACAAACTATACATTGTGTGTTTAATTACAGTGCAACTAGTGGCATCTTAACAGCCAGCTGGTAGGGGTGCAAAAATGCAATGTTATATTTACTCCACCACTCACAATTACTGTATGGGGCTTTTACATAGAAAAATCAAGAAAAAACAGATTTATAAAAAATCCAAACACTTTGTTTTAAGGGGGTGTGGGGACTGTATGTTGCTTCCACTAAAATAATGAGAAGATACATCCCTGTACTTAATACAGTACCAAACAAAGACATATTCGCAAAAGACCTTTTAGAGCTAAAATAGAAAAAACAACCAAATACAAACATTATAAGAAAAAATGAGTGAAAAGCAAAACAAGATTAAATAAAGCTGCACTGTTGCACCCCAACCAGCTTGCTAATTAAAGTCACAGGTCTTTTGAACATGTTGGATAAACATTGTATATCTATTTATGTTTTGTATAGCAGCCTACTCAACAGTTCTCCACATAATCCAGATCTACAGTAGATTGTGTCACCCAATTATTCAAGAGCAAACATGTTTACTTTAATAACCCTAAAGCACTGATACAAGTGTTTACATGCACCCACACAACCTGCTGCACATTTAACACATTACTTGTCACTTTGTGAAATTAGTTCTAAATAGTAGCTGCATCTAACAAACACAGTAATTTTACCCCGGAATTAAAAATGACAGTGGATTTCCAAAACTGCAACTCAACTTTTTAAGTAGAGACTAATGTTCAACCACTATGAAATACATAAAAGAGTAATCAAAAAGGAAGACTAAGTCATGGGCAGGTACTGTAATCAAACATGGCTTCCTTTTGACAAGCACATCATTTAGCCACAATTCCTAATTAGAAGGAGGAATAAAAATAACCTTTTTTTAATTAAAGTGTACCATTAAAAGTTGGTGCCAAATATAAACACATTGAAAAATTAATCTTCACGCTTCGCTATCTGCCATCCCAGTGCAAGAAGCTTTGACGTACTGTATTTAAGATGTTGTCAAAAGGTGTTGTCAAACCTTTCAAAAGTATCTCTGGCTTTTCCAGTAACAAAAGCCTGAAAAACCTTTCTGAAGTATTCGTCGTATATCCTTATACTTCCAATCCAGTTTAACTTGTGCATCCAGAATGGTTTCAGTACTACTTTACCAATCTGTGCTTTCCAAGGCTCTCCGTGCTAAAGGCTTGAGGGGTTCAATCAATGCAGCTTTGATCTCGACTGGAACCATAATTATTTAACATTGTTACAAGGATTTCTCTAATCCATCCTACCATTAAATCCCTTTTACACCCTCATCTTCTGAGGCTTAATCTGCATCTGTGTGCTCTGTTTGTCTCTTCAACTCATTTCAGGAGTCCCCTCCTTTTTTACAACACCCTGTCTTAATGGACTTTTGGATAAAATTAGAATTTTCTGTTGCGTTGACGAACTTGGCATGTGTCAAAAAGTTTCCTTAAGTTTGTACAGGAAAGAGTTACAAAGTAACATGCAATATTTTTTGAAGCTATTTTATTTTCCCGTTTTTCTTAGGTACACAGCTTTGAGGGAAAGATAAGACCTAGTATTATTGCTGGTTCTCAAAGCTTAACATCAGTTTTAAAATGTAAGCATAGCAGATCTACAGGAAAGATGAACTAGCTTTGCAAACAGATTTCTACACTTGCCTCAGATCAAGCTGTGCCATAAACTTCAATACGACTGTTTAGCTGTTTTCACTGCCAGATTATTTATAATTATTAGATTCAGACAGGAGAACACAACACATTCAGTTTGACACAGAATAAAATTACCAAGGTACCACCTGTGCTGTTATTTGTGTCCTTCTCCCTACCCATACACTGCACTTACTGTACAAGTGAATCAATTTTCTATAAAAACAGAAATGGCACTGACTAGTGGAAAACATTTGTTTAGAAGAGATTGATGTGGCTTTTCCTGTAATAATAATAGTCTATGTAATGAAACCTTAAAAATGTGTTAACCAGGTTTTTAAAATATATATTTCTTACATCTTAAAAGCACTAGGAATATCATCAATGGTCCTCCTTTTCCTTTTGTTTTGTTGAAACTAATTTGGTTCTTTGCTTGAAATGTGTGCTTAGATTTGGAGTATGCAGATTTTACAAAGGCAGTGCTCTGGATGAAAAGATGCTGTTGCTTATTTCTGGTAACTAATCACTTAGTAGTTCAGGGGTTAACTTTTTTTTTTTTTTTTTTTTTAAATCATGCCCTACCTAAATATTACAGAAATCGCTATAAACTTTTAAAAGCAGACATCACCACAGAAGACACACTGTGGACATGGTCCGTCTATAGTGCCAACAAAGGTAAATCCAATTTCCAAGCAACTTTCTGCATGTTTCTGAACTTTTGGGTTTTTAGATGATGATGCACCTGCACAATCTTTTTTCTCACAATCCAATGAATGTACTGAGCAATGGTACAATATGGTGGGAACAGAACTGTCACGGATTCTTACACATAAAATTACGCCATCAGGTCTCTGCTTTATTAAGTACATTTTTCCAGACTATTATAGGAAAACTAAAAACAAATTAAAAAAACAACAAAAACACTTATTTATAACATTTTACTTAGATTTTTATTATTTTATTATTATAATGAATATATTTTATGAACTGCGATTAGAACTGTATAATATATATATAATATATATATATATATATATATAATATATATATATATATATATCTATCTATACTATCTATATATAGGATAGATAGATAGATATAGATATAGGTATATGCGCATATATTTGCATACATGTCTTTGTAAAAAAATCAAGCAACAAGCAAAGAACCAAAACATAATTGGTACAATAAAAGTGTGGCCAGTAATAATGTTAAAAAAGCTACTACATTTTAAACTGTTTGAATCATGGGTCAATACTTATTTAAAGGGTAGGTAACATTTACCACAATACAGTTTCAATTATTTCCCTATCCCTTTCTAACAGTGATTTTATGGGATCTGATAAAGTACTGCAAGACAATACATCTCCCACCTACAGACCAGCTTTAGCTACAGTATCTCACCAGGGTGTGCTTGCTTTTGGGTGGTTATCTCTTGATAGTGCAACCTGTAACACAGCCAACTGAAGGAAGGACTTGACCAGCACTGTGCCATCTGCTATAGAAAAATGTACTTGGCTTGATATACATTAATAAAAGCTAAAATGTTTATTGTTCTGCATTGTTACAAAAAGAAAAAAAGCACATCAAAATAACAGCAATACAAAGTAGGTCACTGGATCCAGTATTAAATTCATTATTACCTTTCGATCCTTGCCAGCATTTTAATTCATGTTACAGAGATGCCAGCTGGGAGATACATGGCACCTCCAAAAATCCTGGGGCACCACCAGGTTATCCTGATCCTTCACTATGAAATCTAAACAAATCATTTAGGTCTTAGGCAATTAAAAACTAAAATGTATTAACCTACTGAAAAATCTCACAAATCTTTGGAGGGACACAGGGAATCAGCTTTTTTCCCACACTCATTTAAAATTCAAGTTTTTCTAGCTTTCCTATTCAACAATACTGATTTTTCATGCTGCTTCAGAAGATCTGGCCAACTGACAAACTAGAAATTGCAGCAAGTGCTGTTTACCTCTAGATAACAGGTTCAAGTAAGAACTAAACAGTGGTAAATGAGCATGCAAAAAATGGTTGATGGTAATATTAGTTATTCTAAGCAGGTGTAACTGTCATTTCTGACACTGCAAAATTCTGCATGCTAGACGTGGTTTTAGGATATGAGCTAAAGAAATCCAATCGTTCTTTTTTATGATGTATAAGAAGCTTTCTTGGGAGGGTTGCCAGTTCATTCCCACTGTCCCACTGCACCAATGGTTACGGTGTAACAGCTGAACACGTTTTAAAACATCAAAAGAATAAGACGATTGAAACTGAAAACTATACATAACTGAATCTAAACAAGAAGATAAACACATTAGTTAAAATAACTGTGAAAGTTCCTATAATCATCAAGTTAGTCACAGTCCTTAAGTGTCACAAAACACTAGCAAGCAGGAGCACATACTTTCATCATTACCTGTACCTGTCCAGGGGTCCAGATTACATATAGGGACCCTTAAGCTGTTCCATTAAAATATATACAATAAAAAAACAAACAACTGAAAAGTGGAGTACCACAACAAAACCCAATATAATCACATGCATATAGATTATCATTAATTGTGTATCAGTTCAAATTGAGTTACTGTTTTCATAAGTATGTATAATTGTGCTGTAATGTGTGGCTAGGATAAGCTTGTTGGCGGGCATAGCAAAATCAAAACTACTTTCTCCCAAATTAATACAAATAAATTAATAAATAAAAAATAAATTATTTTGTTGAATTTAAATTGTATTCTAATATGTAACCTTTGCTTGTGTAGACAAATAAATAAGCAGGATATACAAGCACTGATCTTTATAGCATGTTTTATATAGTCCTATAGTATCCTGTAGTTCTGCATTGACCCCCTCAACCTTATTTTCAGACTGATCACAGTGATAGTTTATTGCAGTGGTCCAAAGCTGTTATCTTTTTCCTGCAATACTAATTTCCTTCCAAAGATTTAAATGCAAATGTGAAATTTAATGATAAATGCATTATCTGATAGCATGGATATCACTGATTCACTGTCAGTATAGAATACACTCCCTGGGGGGCTTTCAACAACCCAAATCTACTTTATAAATGTATATATTCCTGCAATACATTATTGAGGTCATATGCTCTTAAGGAATAATATTTTGTGTGTTCAGCAATGGAACAGTTGATGCTGAACAGTAATTGCTCTGTTACTATTGCCAGAGATGCCTTATCCACCTCTTTGACGAAGTCACTATTAAGAAGTAAATATAAGATAAGACAATACTTTAAACCATTTAAAGAAAAAAAAAATCTACCTGTTAAAATTAGTTTCTTCCAGAAGAAATGACAAATAAAACTGTATTATAAGCTCTCTCCGTTGGGTTCGCAGAATATGTTGAAGCTGATATGCTGTGTGATGCAATTCTCAGTAAAACAATGTAACCTTGGACCCATTTGGATAATTAAATATTTCCTTCAACAGTAATGAGTGCATTTTAACTCCTCATGTCTGTTCTGTCTTCCAGTTATGGTTTATGGCTGTGAGGTGAAGCAAGCTGCAAAGTTTGACACACACTGGAAACTGGAGACGGCGTATGCATTTATTACACACACCTTCCCCAATTTAGGGTTGGAATTCCAAGGGGAGCTCTGCAGTGGCTTTGGTGCTCCTGCATATTTGGGAGGAAAAATCATTAAGGACTGTGTCCCCTCACTGCGCTCCAGTGGTCCCTACTGGCCACTTAAAGAGCTTGAGACGACACCTGCACAGCTGTTGTTTATTCTGAAAACTAAAAAACAACAAAGTCTTATGACTGAATGTTTAATGTTACGGATGAACCTCTGAAATGAGGGCCCTGGACTGTTTCTGCTTATATCACAATAATATGCCAAATTAAATATCCAATGTGGTTTAGGGAGAATACAAATCAGCAGATCCTTTTTTTCTTCAAGAGACTATGTTGTTCTACTAAATCTTTACATAAAACAAACTCTCTAGGACAGGGGTTCACAAACTTTTTTTTACCTGAGACCCACCTGTTGACCTGCATTTTGGCCTTCACCAGTGCGTGCCCCCCCATTTTGATCTGTCTGTCTTAAAAACCTTTCCTCCAGACACCGTAGGTTACACTTTTGAAGCTCCCAGATTGTCAAGAATATCTGAAGATGCTCTATTATTATTGAGACAGTTATGTATTCCTAAAGATCCCTGGTGCAGGATTTTGAAAAATCAGTGTTACTGAATTGAACTCGTGGCATAGTAACGAGAGCTTTAGTACAAGTGATTTTCAAACGAAACGTGTTCATTAAATCAACCTTAATGCTTTGAAATTGAGTCGATGAGGTTGTTAATGCATTTCTCGTTAATAAACTTAATTGTCGTGGGTCACGTACATCACTTACTGAACGTAATGGTCTGAGCAGATTGAGAAATGAGACCGGTGGCCAATTATTTTAATCTATGATAGACATCCTTAATAACCACTACAGTGCATTCAAAGTACATTAATATTATTTACAGTGCCGTGAAAAAGTATTTGCCCCCTGTCTGATTTTTTGCATTTTTGCATATTTTTGACACTGAATGTTATCAGATCTTCAACTAAAATCTAATATTAGATAAAAGGGACCCTGAGTGAACAAATAACACAAAATTTGGATATCATTTATTTATTAAGGAAAGTTATACAACAACACCCAATGCCCCTGTGTGAAAAAGTAGACTCAGTAACTAGTTACACCACCTTTCACAGCAATAACTGCAACCAAACGCTTCCTGTAGTTATTGATCAGTGCCTTACAGAGCCGTGGAAGAATTTTGGCCCACTCCTTCATGCAGAACTGCTTCAACTCAGTGACATTTGTGGGTTTTCGAGCATAAACTGCTAGTTTCAGGTCCTGCCACAACATCTCAATGGGGTTTAGGTCTGGACTTTGACTATGCCATTCCAAAACTTTAAATTTCTTGTTCTTCAACTGCTTGCGTGTGTGTTTCGGATCACTGTCTTGCTGCATGACCTAGCTACACTTCAGCTTCAGCTGTCAGACGGATGGCCTGACATTCTCCTGTAGAATTCTCTGATACAGAGCAAAATTCATGGTTCATTCAATGATGGCAAGTCGTTCAGGATCTTATGCAGCAAAGCATCCCCAAATCATGACACTACCACCACCATGCTTGACTGTTGGTATGAGGTTCTTACTGTGGAATGCAGTGTTTGGTTTTCGCCAGACATAACAGGGCCCATGTTGGCCAAAAACTTCCACTTTAGACTCATTTGCCCATAGAACATTGTTCCAGAACTCTTGAGGATCATCCAGGTGTTTTTTGGCAAACTTGAGATAAGCATTCATGTTCTACTTAGTAAGCAGTGGTTTCCGCCTTGCTACTCTGCCATGAGTCCCATTTTTGCCCAGTGTAATTCTGATAGTGGAGTCATGAACAGTGAACTTAGCCAAGGCAAGAGAGGTCTGCAGATCCCTGTATGTTGTTCTTGGGTTCTTTGTTACTTCCTGGACGATTTTACACCTTGCTCGTGAAGAGATTTTGGCAGGACGGCCACTCCTGGGAAAATTCAGTACTGTCCAAAACTTTCTCCATTTGGACAATATGGCTCTGACTGTGGTTTGGTGGATCCCCAGAGCCTTAGAAATGGCTTTGTAACCCTTTTCAGACTGATAGACATCAACCATTTTTTTCTGAGGGGTCTTCAAGAATTACTTTTGATCGTGGCACAATATTTCTCTAGAACCTGTGTGCTGACAACTTCACTCTGTTGGTAAGGGCCAAAGTTAGTCAAATTTATATTGGGCAGGGCTGGCCCAAATCAGGCCTGATTGTTAACCATAGTATTCAAACAGCTGACCTTAATTATCCCTTTAATTGGGTTGAGTTAACTAGGGGGACAATAACTTGTTCATACCTGAAGATTGTACGTTTGATTACAAATGAAAGAAGCACCAAACTTTGGTGTCATTTTTTTTTTCTCAGACTCCCTCTATATACTACTACAACCCACAAAAAGATCTGACCAAATTCAATAGGAAAAATTTGCAAAAATGCAGAAAATCAGGCAGGGGGCAAATCCTATTTCATGGCACTGTACCTGTTTAGTTTGGAACTTAGGTTATTTAATCAAAGTTAAAGGTTATTTCACTGAAGGCATACTCATTTGAGCTGAGGTATTCCTACAGTGAGGAAAGACATTCTCAATCTTTTTTGAACAAATAGTGGCTAATTTAAAACATACAAACAGTAAAAATAATGACTACTGTAGCTGCTTTGCAACTGTATATTGAATTCATAAGAACTAAATATTAACACATATTTACCATATAAACCCTGCAATACTCATTTTAGTGGCATCAGTTATCTACACTGGTATTTCCATCATTTTACATATTTTTAAAAGCTGTTACCTATATAACTGAATAATCGGCCATACCCAACCAGGCACGTGAGATTGACTTTATATTCATATAGTTATATAGAAAGAATTATCTGCTCCATTTCTGATGGATAAAGAAAAAAAAAACTCTTCTAGTATGCCATTAATTCTAGGTCCCACAATGTGCCTACCTGGGCCATCCCAATCCTCAGTATCCAAAGTGGGCAGCCCAGTTTTCTCAGACTGCCCATCACCATCTGACTCCATTGCTCCCTGACTGCAGTCTTCATCACCTGGAAAAAAAGAAAGTGGTATTTAAAATCAGGGCTTGCAAACTTCAGCCACTTGCAAGTAAATGTAAAAAAAAGTAAACCAAAAAAAGGGTCATAGGTCCCAAATTCAATTAACTTTTAACAGGGAAAAAGTATTGCAGGAAAATGTAAATGCATGCAATACACATATTTATTTTGACACATTACCCATAATAAAATTAAAAGTTATCCAAATGTGTTCTGTGTGCTGCATACATTTCATTGTAGGAACATTTAAATGCATGCAATACACATATTTATTTTGACACATTACCCATAATAAAATTAAAAGGTATCCAAATGTGTTCTGTGTGCTGCATGCATTTATTTTTCTCTACACTGCCTAATTACGACCTTAGCTTTATGCAAAACATTTGTTTAAGATGACCATTGCATGGCAACTAAAAAATAAATATTAATACACATTTCAAATAGTTTGCCATTCTAAAGCATCCTGTCACACAACACAAGAAGAGTGGCGATTGTTTTTCAAAAGCTGTCATCCCATGTTATGATGCTGTTTACCAGGGCAATAAAGGGGTCTTCTTGTCTTGTTTTGTTTACATCCAGGTTGTTTCTCATTAACACAGACATGTAATGACCAGGACTAGATAGTTGCTACACAAACCTGTTTTTATAGGTAGCTTCTGTTTTACTGAATAGTTATGTTTTTATGTCAGTAAACAATTTGTGATATGTTCTAATTAATTCTGCATAAAAGATAACCAGTCCAAAGTACAAATCACCTTGCATAATAGAAGAAAATACCTGTTGACTCCAAAAAACTGAAAGGAAGAAGCTGGAACAAGAAGAGCTGTGTGTACATATAAGATACTTTTTCAAGAAACACCATAGTTCATGTGTGAGAAACTAGGTGAATGTGTTAAATATGTATTCATTTATACTGTTATCTATATATTTATTTACAAAATATGGACTAGCTATTTAAGAACTGTAAAACTTTTAAGCTATTAACATGTTTTAACGATGTGTTACATCGAAACACTATTTTGTCTATTTTTAATCTATAGTAACTGACCTAAAGGACAAATACACTCTTCCAAGAATATATGTTTTAGCATTTTAAGACAAGACTTGCTTGTACACCAGCTGCTAAACATGCCAGAGAGAGAGAGACCTGTGGGGTAGTGAAATGGTTTCAAGGGGGTCGTAGCACATACAAAAATGTTCTCCAGAATGAACCCGACAAAGCAATGTTCCCCAGACCTGAGGATCAATTAATTTACGCAAACACTGCTGTAAGCTGCTTGGGCCATTTCGATCGTAACATTGACGTCAGCTCGTGCCTAACAGAATGTACCATTATGCAACAAAAGGGGGTAATTGTGGAAGAACAGATTAGGAAACTATATTAATGCACTTTATAATTATAACATATTTAATAAATAGATAAATGCAGGATTTCTGCCAATGTATTTTTTTCTGTATAAGTTATTGACCTATTTTCTTCCCCATACATAAATAAAATAAACCATATCACTCCCACTTACCTTCACAGTGAGGTTTATGCTGCATATCAGACAGTGTGCAACTGAATACAGTAATTATTGAGTGGTTTCTCAAACATCTGAGTAATGACACTTAACATAATGAAAGCAGAAGTACAAAAAAAAAATATATAAAAACCGACTGTGATGAGTCAAAGGGATTTCGGTCTGTGATTCATCCTCCCGACAGTAGAAGGCATCAAACCAACTCGGGACTTCCCTTACCAAGATCTCGTGACCATGGCAAAAGTCATCTTTATGAGGGGAGGCACCTTGGTGAGGGGCGGAAGTACGAGTATGTAAATTCCAGCCACTGGAGTCAAGTGAAGGATAAGGACACTTGTCAGTTGGGGATTGGTGTTCCACTTACTACAGAGGTGGGACGTTGCATACTAAAGGGAAAGTACTACTGTGTTCGGGGTCGGTCCGAAGGAAAAACAGGCGGAGTATCGGGCGGAGGGAGAGATGAAATTTGAACAGCGGGGTTTTGGATTGGGAAGTGAAAATTTTACTAATATTTCTTTTGTCTTTTTTTGTTTATGTCCGGGGACGCAGAGATGACGATTAAGGACATTTTTCACTACCTGTTTTTGGGATTATTACTCCAGCACCCCCTCCCTCACGCCATTTTGTTTTCTTTGCTATTTGTTTTATTTTGTGTAGAGAAAATAATAATAAATCAATTTATTTCTTTACACACAAATTACTGTCTGGACAGTCCATTAATACACTCTCGCCTCACATGTGGTGTCAGAGGTGAAAATGGATCCAGCTACAGTTTTGGTGATGTTTAGGGAGCAGGAGGAGAAGCGAGAGGAAAGAGAGACACGACGCTAGGAACAGCTCGCCCAGTTCTTTGGACAGCTGGTGGAGAAACTATCAACATCTCCATCAACATCAGAGATAGCGGTTGCCCGGATGTTTGCAGCACAGCCAAAGCTGCAGAAGATGACTTCGGAAGATGATCCCGAGGCTTTCTTGATTACACTATGTAACACAATTTTTGTTCCTGGGTAGTAAGTGTTATTTCCTAATTGCTTATGCCTCAAAAGTATAGAAAATGGCTATTATTCCCCACAAACTTTGCTTTTGTGACCAGGACAGTGATATTTCAAAATATCACTATTTCCAATGGGAAAACGCGCAAATGTGTGTCTTTTCTTTCAAATAGAGTCAGAAAAAAACAACATATGAATCCAAATTAACATGTATTTATACTAAAGTACTACAAAAATGACTACAAAAGATTTAGAAGTGAGTAGTTTTGTAAATACAGTATAATCGTAAATCTCGAAAAACTACTCACTTCTAAATCTTTTGTAGTCATTTTTGTAATTCTTTAGTATAAATCCCACCACTAAAGTTAGACTTACTGTAGGTGATTATTCAGGTTACGTTAAAGTGGCTGTAGCGCAATGTTTACCATACCCTGTTCTCCTGGGAAGAAACTGGACGTTTTTTGATCGTATTTTAGGTCGGGAAATGGTCTTAGTTTTTACCAGGGGACAATCAAAGCAACAGGAGAAAACAACTGGCGAGATTTTTCCATTGCAATCTGACCTGTTTAACCCTAAAATCCACCCAAGAAAAACAAGAAGAGAACGTTGAGTGGAAAAATATAAGGGAACTCTAAGACAACAAGGGGAGGGGTCTGACGCAAAAGTAAAGCAGGGAAAGGGAGTAGGTATTCAGTGTAACCGGGGCTGCGAGGTTACTGAGGTGGAAGGTCAGGTAATAAAGACACTCCTCTCTGTGTACCTAACCATTGGGACCGAGATATTGATTTGGGATATGAACAACAAAATGACCCCATGTTACAGTACGCTTGGAAACAGGTTAGATATATTGAGGGAAAGGATATGCAGGAAGGACAACCAGTGGTATTTCCGCATTTTTCTATATCTGGGCACTTATTATATAGAATAACCCAGGCTCCTGGGACGGGACAGCTCATAAAACAGTTATTGGTTCCTGGGCCTTTTCAGTCAGAAGTCATGAGACTGGCACATGATATTCCATTTTCAGGTCATTTAGGAACTGAACAGACCCAGGAACGAATTCTGGCCCAGTTTTATTGGCCTGGGGTTTTGTGCGGAAGTATGTATCGGAGTGTCCTGAATGTCAATTAGCTGCCCCTAAGTCAGTTCGCCCCGCACCTCTGATTCCACTTCCAATTATTGGGGTACCGTTTGAAAGGATTGGTGTAGATTTAGTAGGCCATTTGGAGGGAGCAAAGTCAGGATATCGGTATATTTTGGTAGTAGTGGACTACACAACACGATATCCTGAAGCGGTTCCATTACACTCTATGAATACAGAAGCTGTAGCAAACGAACTGGTAAAAATATTCTCTAGGGTTGGAATCCCGAAGGAAATTCTCACTGATCAGGGCACTAATTTTATGTCGGGCTGTATTCAGCAACTATACAAATTATTGAAAATCCGTTCAATTAGATTCTCAGTTTTTCATCCTCAAACGGATGGGCTTGTTGAACGATTTAATCAGACTTTGAAAAATATGTTGCGCCGCTTTGTAGATCAAGAAAAACGCAATTGGGCTAAACTGCTTCCCTACTTGCTCTTTGCAGTTCGTGAGGTACCACAATCTGCAACGGGGTTCCCCATTTGAGCTCTTGTACGGTCGGAAGCCGCGGGGTATCTTGGATCTCATAAAAGAAGGCTGGGAAGGACAGTCAAAAGAGTCTAAAAGTGTAGTATAATATGTGTTGCAGTTACGCGATTGCTTAGAATTAGTCTCGATTGGCACATGATAATCTCAAAGCGGCACAGCAGAAGCAGCAACAAAGCTACAATAAAAATGCAAGAATTAGGAACTTTCGACCTGGAGACAAAGTGTTGTTATTGCTGCCCTCATCGGAATCTAAGTTGTTTGCTAAATGGCAGGGTCCCTTTCAGGTTATTCGAGCAATTGGTAAAGTCAATTATGAGATCCAACAGACTGGGCATCGGAAAGAAAGTCAAATTTATCATGTTAATCTCCTTAAACCGTGGAAAGAACGGGAAGTCCATTTTATATCTCCTGCATAGGAGGGAGAGGATTTTGGACCCTCAATTGAGCCAGAGTCAGCAATTGAGGTCCCGATGGGGGAACAGTTAACTCCTGATCAGCGTGAAGTGGTAAGCAATCTGCCTGGAAGAACGCATTTGATTGAACATGCTATTATCACTCCGCTGGGTCTAAGAGTTAGACAGAGACCGTATCGCATTCCAGAGAGTCGGAGAGATTCTGTTCGGAGGGAGGTTGAGTGTATGTTGAAATTTGAGGTAACTGAACCTTCCCGAAGCGAGTGGCGTAGCCCAATTGTACCAATAGACAAGCCAGATGGGTCACTACGATTATGTATCAATTTCAGGAGGGTGAATGCTATCTCCAAGTTTGATGCATATCCCAGACAACTCTTAGACAAGCTGGGGTGAGCTTGGTTTATTTCAACTCTGGATCTGACGAAAGGATACTGGCAGATTCCATTAACGAAAGCCTCTCATGAGAAAACGGCATTTTCAACCGGAAAGGGAGAGATGCGGAGGGAGAGATGAAATTTGAGCAGCGGGGTTTTTGAATTTGGGAGTGAAAATTTTACAAATATTTCTTTTGTCTTTTTTTGTTTATGTCCGGGGACGCCGAGAAGACGATTAAGGACATTTTTCACTACTTGTTTTTGGGATTATTACTCCAGCAGCCCCTCCCTCACACTGTTTTGTTTTCTTTGCTATTGTTTTATTTTGTGTAGAGAAAATAATAATAAATCAATTTATTTCTTTACACACAAATTACTGTCTGGACATTCCATATATATATAGTTATATAGGGATAAAACAAACTAAAATTATTTTTCTGATACAACAGAACAATGTAACTGCTGCAATAAGTTACCCTTCAGTGCAGTGGGCTTTTACCAAAACAAGGCAGCCAGGGAGCAACTCCCTTGAGATGAAGCCTGTTGCAAAGTGGAGAAAACGGTGGCGGGAGAAACAAAACAAGAAAACATGGTGGAGTGTGTCGGGTACAGATAAATAATATGCTGTTTTTTGATTGGCTGTAAGATAACTAAGTTCCTTTTCAGAAATAGCAGTATACTATTTTTGTATTAATTTTCAATGCATAATGTTTTTTTGTTAAAAAGATGCATTATGTTTAATATATCAAGTCCTACCTTTACAGGTACTATGGATAATATTATCCGTATCAAAATGTTAAATACAACTGTGTTGTAGCTGTTGTGCATTTCAGCATTGATCCCTCACCTGAGTGACCCAAGACCTCAACTGACGGCCTAGAGGAGAGATAATGTCCATCCAAGAGGGGGTTGACTTGATGTAAAACAAATCCGCAAGCTGTTACTATCAACCCTATCAATGTTCTATCAGTCTCTGCTCTCCAGCCAAATCTGAATAGAACATGGAGCCACACATTCAGGTCAATAAGCTTATAGGCGATTTACACAAGCAACTCCTCCAGCAAGGTAGCAACAAAGTCATATTGGCTTTTTCTTCCTTTTAGCATTGTCTCCGCCAAGAAAGCCCTTCAAAATGTCATTATAATAGGTTTGACTTTAAGGAGCTCAGTGGCCTAATCCTAATAAATAAGCAAGCAGTAACTTTCTGAGAAGATGACATAGCTTTCATGTTTTCACTGGAGGAAACATAAACAGAAAAATCACCTTGCCGTTTTAAACGATGTTGTCTGTGCCTGTGTGTGCTTGTGTGTGTGTCTCTGTGTGTATGTGTATTGATTTAATGCCTCTGAAGGCTAGGGTTTGAATCTGGCTTTGGTAAGTGAAATTAAATTCCTTTGCCTTCAGTAGTAAGCAGTCTTTATTTCAAAATCACCAAAAAATCAGCAAAGTCAGCACTGGCTTGGACATTCATGGGGACTGCACTGCTCCATTAGCGTCTGTGAAGGTGATCCCTCCAGGCAGGCTTGCCACACATTTGCTGGGCTGGTCAGGGTAATCTTCATACTGGATAAAGGGTAATCTAATTCATATTAAGAGGAAGTTGATTTGGCTGGGCTATACTGTAATATTTAACCAACATTAGCAATTTCCTCTACTGAGTTCATTTGACCTAAAGAGTTGTCTCGATTTGTCTTATTGCCTTCCAAATTAAGAGTTTTTCATATTCTCAGCTATAACATTGTATTAAAATTCCACAATTATCATTCTAAACACTAAAAGCTATTGAGTAATAACATATATAACTCACTTTCAAGGTAACGTTGATTACTGTTGTATTGCATTAAGGATGCTGTACAACAATTCTCCCTCATGTAGTCTTTCACTTCTTCATTTGCCCTCTATTCTATGCCCCAACCTCATTTCTGGGATAATTACTGTGTAACCTTAAATATTCACAACTATTATGATAGTTGCAGTCTGTCCAATAATGCTAAGAAAATCAATTTAAAATACGATTAGGTGGTACCATGTTTCAAATAACCAATATGAATGGACACATGTGCCTCAAATATGTATATGACAAAATATGACATACATATGTAATATACATACAGTATATACTGGTGCACTGATTTAACAGCACAAACCTTTATATTTCCATTAGTTGAAATAAATTACTAACGTATACATTTCACATACTGTACATGCAACAAATATTGATTTTCAAAATTTCAAGAGCTGCAAAATTGAAATGGTTTCTGAAATGGGATTGTTGAATTCTATTGCATGTAAAATGATGTTATTTTGTTGTGGCTACTGTACTGCAACTTGTTCATTCAAAATAGATATTAATGTACTTTCTCTTTCTCTAAGATTCTCCTGAGCCCCGGATTCCAGTGTTAAGAAAAAGAGGAGGCAAGAAACGTCTTAAGCCAGGCACTGCTACTGTAGGACTTTAAGGTATTTTAACAATACTGTAATTGGAAACACTTAAAAAAAAAAAAAAAAAAAAAAAAAAAATGAAAATTGTAACTCTATAAAACAAGCAACAATCTAGCTGCAGGAAGGAGCAGTTTAGAAACTAAGTAGTCACAGAATTTACCTTAGAGCGTTTTTAAGTTCTGGAGGATGATTGTTCTGAGTAGCTTCTTGCTACATTTTGTTTAAATTATTCTATTCCTCTCTGGAAATGTGCCTTTGCCATTGGACATGCTTAAAAAATGGGCCCCCTGACCTTTGGGCCTTTTAAGCTGCTTTACTACTGCAAAGCACTCTGACTCTCAAAGTTAATAAGTGCTTCATTTGTGATGAAAATTGGTGCACTTCTTTGTATTTCTGCAGCTTTTTAATACCTATTATAGGCTGAAACTTTTAATGGAGGTTTTAGGCCTTCCTTACAAGACCATTCTTGTGAGTGACTACAACACAGATACATGGCTAAGCTTTAACAGGACGTCACTCGTCTGCTCAGTGAAAAATCTTACACAAGAGAACTATTTTTGATGCCACTGGAAAAGATAATGGTTATGAAATGAGAGGCTGCTTTAAAACCATGTTCAACTCAAGAACTATTAATTATGCTATTTCCTGAGAATTGAGAGGGTTTAGTTAATCACTGGTCCTTTCTATTGACAAAGAATAACATACTCATCTGAGATACATAAACCGTTTAATACATTCAGGATTGTGATTCCTTTAAATTATACTGCTTATGCATAGATGAGGGAAATTTAAACCTTATGCTTAAACGAATTAGAAAAAGCTGAATATCTAATTGAAGAACGAGTTCAAGGCATGATTTAATACATGATCCTAACTATGACATCCAACATTAACTCAAGAAAGTGATCTCTTACATATTCATAATCTTTCAAGTTTAAGCTGAACAACTGTGTTTTCAGTCTTATATTTTCACATGAATGGGCAAAGCTTTGGGACACATTTAGCAGGTTTCAAGATTTAGCAGGTTCTTATATCAGGAATAGCTTCCTACTTACGTCTTACTTGTCTGTGATGCTGCACTAATCAAGAAAGGGAAGAAACCATGTGATGTTGTCTGTTATTGCAAAATAATTAGCCAATAGATTGAACAATACCTTTTGTCAGGTAAGAATAAGATAAGAAGATAATGTATAAATAAATGTGCAGTTAACAGTTAGCATATGTTGGATATCTATATCATAGACACACAATAACTGGATACATTCAGAAACATCTAGTATTTACAAAACAAAAGCACCCCCTTGAATAATTGCACATGTTCATTTATTTTTAGAGACTTGAAGTTTATGTGTCTGACTCTGTATTAGACTGTGATGAGTCAAAGGGATTTCGGTCTGTGATTCAGCCTCCCGACAGTAGATGGCATCAAACCAACTCGGGACTTCCCTTTGCCATGGTCCCTTATCTCGTGACCATGGCAAAAGTCATCTTTATGAGGGGCGGCACCTTGGTGAGGGGTGGAAGTACGAGTATGCGGGACATTACATACTAAAGAGAACGTACTACTGTGTTCGGGGTTGGTCCGAAAGTAAAATAGGCGGAGTAACGGGTGGAGGGAGAGACTAGTTTGGTGCAACAGGATTTTTGAAAATACTAACATTTCTTTTGTCTTTTTTTTGTTTATGTATGGTTCGCCACGAAGACGATTAAAGACGAGTTCTTACGATCTGTTTTGGGATTTCACCCCTGCACTCCCTCCCTCACGCCGTTTTGTTTTCTTTTGTTATTTAATTATTTTGTTGTGTATAGATAATAAAAATAAATTATTTTATTTCTGTACACATAAATTACTTTCTGGACATTCCATTTAATACACTCTCGCCTCACACGTGGTGTCAGAAGTGAAAATAGATCCAGCTACAGTTTTGGCGATGTTTAGGGAGCAGGAGGAGAAGCGAGAGGAGAGAGAGACACGGCGCCAGGAACAGCTCGCCCAGTTCTTTGGACAGCTGGTGGAAAAACTATCAATATCAACATCAGAGAGAGCGGTTGCCCGGATGTTTGCAGCTCAGCCAAAGCTTCAGAAGATGACCTCGGAAGATGATCCCGAGGCTTTCTTGATTACTTTTGAGAGAGTGGCAGAGGCTGCAGAGTGGCCTAGGGAACACTGGGCCATGAAATTGGCACCCTGCCTGACAGGGGAAGCTCAGGCAGCGTATCGAGCCCTGACGGCCACGGATGCAGGGGACTATGATAAAGTAAAAGAAGCCATTCTCTCACGCCTCGAGATCACGGAGGAAACATACCGGCGCCGTTTTAGGGAATACCAGCTGTCCAAGGGGATGCGGCCCCGGGTTGCGGGACAATATCTTTTAGATCAGTGCACCCGGTGGCTGCGGCCAGAAGAACATACACCCCAAGAACTGGTGCAGAAAATAGTTATAGAACAGTTTGCGTCTATACTACCGCCAGGGAATCGAGAGTGGATTAAGAGGAATCGACCTACCACTCTCGAGGATGCCATCCTCCTGGCGGAGGCCTACGAAGACGCAAACGAAGGTGCCGGGTCAGACCCCACTCCTGCCCCTAAACTAACTCGGACCAACCAACCAATGAAGCCCAGAGGGGGTAACCAGACCTTCAGACCATGGAGGTCGAGGTTAGCCCCATCCTGGGCGAGAGAGAATCCCCCTAACCTGCCGGTCGCGGACTCGCAGGACAGATTAACTCCGTTGATGCCTCCTAACCAAGTGTGCTACCAATGTAATGAGCCTGGACACATTGCCAGGAATTGTCCAGTAATAAAGGTGGACCTGGCGACAAGATCCTGGTCAGCAGTAACAGGTAGGAACACTGGGGAATGTCGGGAGGGCCCTTATCAGTTAAGAGTACAGGTCGGGGGAAAGAGTACTTACGCATTTGCGGACTCTGGGTGTGCACAAACATTGATTCGGCAAGCTCTCTTGGATGGGGTAGCCTGGGAGCCACAGGGTAAAGTGGCTATCTCCTGTATTCATGGAGAAACTCGGGTTTATCCCACCACTAAAGTTAGACTTATTGTAGGTGATTATTCAGCTTACGTTAAAGTGGCTGTAGCGCAATGTTTACCATACCCTGTTCTCCTGGGAAGAGACTGGCCGTTTTTTGATCGTATTTTAGGTCGGGAAATGGTCTTAGTTTCTACCAGGGGACAATTAAAGCAACAGGAGAAAACAATTGGCGAGATTTTTCCGTTGCAATCCGACCTGTTTAACCCTAAAATCCGCCCAAGAAAAACAAAAAGAGAGCGTCGGGTGGAAAAATATGAGGGAACTCTGAGACGACAAGGGGAGGGGTCTGACACAAAAGTAAACCAATCGCTTAAACGGCAAGGAAAGGGAGTAGGTATTCAGTGTAACCGGGGCTGCGAGGTTACTGAGGTGGAAGGTCATGTAATAAAAGACACTCCTCTCTGTGTACCTAACCATTGGGACCGAGATATTGACTTGGGATATGAACAACAAAATGATCCCACGTTACAGTATGCTTGGAAACAGGTTAGATATATTGAGGGGAAGGATATGCAGGAAGGACAACCGGTGGTATTTCCGCATTTTTCTGTATCTGGGCACTTATTATATAGAATAACCCGGGCTCCCGGGACGGGACAGCTCGTAAAACAGTTATTGGTTCCTAGGCCTTTTCAGTCAGAAGTCATGAGATTGGCGCATGACATTCCATTTTCAGGTCATTTGGGAACTGAAAAGACTCAGGAACGAATTCTGGCCCAGTTTTTTTGGCCTGGGGTTTATGGTCTTGTGCGGAAGTATGTATCGGAGTGTCCTGAATGTCAATTAGCTGCCCCTAAGTCAGTTCGCCCCGCACCTCTGGTTCCACTTCCAATTATTGGGGTACCGTTTGAAAGGATTGGTGTAGATTTAGTAGGCCCTCTGGAGGGAACAGAGTCAGGATATCGGTATATTTTAGTAGTAGTGGACTACGCAACGAGATATCCAGAAGCTGTTCCCTTACGCTCTATGAATGCAGTAGCTGTAGCGAATGAATTGGTAAAAATATTCTCTAGGGTGGGAATCCCGAAAGAAATTCTCACTGATCAGGGCACTAATTTTATGTCAGACTGTATTCAGCAACTATATAAATTATTGAAAATCCGTTCAATTAGAACCTCAGTTTTTCATCCTCAAACGGATGGGCTTGTTGAACGATTTAATCAGACTTTGAAAAATATGTTGCGCCGCTTTGTAGATCAAGAAAAACGCAATTGGGCTAAACTGCTTCCCTACTTGCTCTTTGCAGTTCGCGAGGTACCACAATCCTCAACGGGGTTTTCCCCGTTTGAGCTCTTGTACGGTCGGCAGCCGCGGGGTATCTTGGATCTCATAAGAGAAGGCTGGGAAGAACAGTCAAAGGAGTCTAAAAATGTAGTAAAATATGTGTTGCAGTTACGCGATCGCTTAGAATTAGTCGGTCGATTGGCACATGACAATCTCAAAGCGGCACAGCAGAAGCAGCAACAAAGCTACAATAAAAATGCAAGAATTAGGAACTTTCGACCTGGAGATAAAGTGTTGTTATTGTTGCCCTCATCGGAATCTAAGTTGTTTGCTAAATGGCAGGGTCCCTTTCAGGTTATTCGAGCAATTGGTAAAGTCAATTATGAGATCCGACAGCCTGGGCGTCGGAAAGAAAGTCAAATTTATCATGTTAATCTCCTGAAACCGTGGAAAGAACGGGAAGTCCATTTTATATCTCCTGTACAGGAGGGAGAGGATTTTGGACCCTCAATTGAGCCAGAGTCAGCAACTGAGGTCCCGATGGGGGAACAATTAACTCCTGATCAGCGTGAAGAGGTAAGCAATCTAATTAATATGTTCAGTGATGTGTTTTCTAACGTGCCTGGAAGAACGCATTTGATTGAACATGCTATTATCACTCCGCCAGGTCTAAGAGTTAGACAGAGACTGTATCGCATTCCAGAGAGTCGGAGAGATTCTGTTCGAAGGGAGGTGGAGTGTATGTTGAAACTTGGGGTAATTGAACCTTCCCGAAGTGAGTGGTGTAGCCCAATAGTACCAATAGACAAGCCAGATGGGTCACTACGATTATGTATCGATTTTAGGAGGGTGAATGCTATCTCCAAGTTTGATGCATATCCCATGCCTCGAGTAGATGAACTCTTAGACAAACTGGGGCAAGCTCGGTTTATTTCAACTCTGGATCTGACGAAAGGATATTGGCAAATTCCATTAACGAAAGCCTCTCGTGAGAAAACGGCATTTTCAACCCCAGAGGGTCTTTTTCAATTTTGTACTATGCCGTTCGGACTTCATGGAGCGCCTGCTACTTTTCAGAGACTAATGGACAGGGTTTTACAACCTCATCGAGAGTATGCAGCTGCGTATATCGATGATGTAGTCATTTATAGTTCTTCCTGGAGAGAACATTTGACTAGATTAGAAGCCGTCTTACAGTCTCTGAGGAGGGCGGGGCTCACAGCGAACATGGCAAAGTGCGCTATTGGAAAAGAAGAAACTAAATATTTAGGTTTCATAATGGGTAAGGGTAGAGTGAAACCGTTGGTTTCAAAAGTCCAGGCTTTGTTGGATTCACCGGTACCTACCACGAAAACCCAGGTGAGATCACTGTTAGGGTTGGCTGGTTATTACCGCCACTTTATTCCACACTTTTCCACTATAGCGACCCCTCTCACTGATCTCACTAAAAAGAACACTCCAAATAAAATTAAGTGGAGTGCAGAGTGTCAGACAGCCTTTGAATCTATTAAAACTAATTTGAGTCAGGCCCCAGCATTAATAAGCCCGGATTTCAGCCGAGAGTTCGTCCTGCAGACAGATGCATCGCAGACTGGTCTGGGGGCGGTTCTGTCCCAGGAGAGAGATGGTATAGAACACCCGATACTATACATCAGTCGGAAGTTACTGCCCAGAGAACAGAGGTATTCGGTAGTGGAGAAAGAATGCCCAGCAGTGAAATGGGTGGTGGAATCTTTAAAATACTATCTTCTGGGACGACCTTTTGTACTCATCACAGATCACACTTCTTTAATGTGGTTAGACACAATGAAGGATTCAAACGTTAGGATTACGCAGTGGTACCTGGCGCTCCAACCCTTCGCCTTTCAAATAAGGTATCGTGCGGGTAAGTTACATCAAAATGCTGATTTTTTTTCCCGGGAGGGAGGGAAAAGGGAAGGGTTAGAGGTTTCCGAGTGTTCCTTCAGCTCCACTCTGAGGGGTGGGATATGTGATGAGTCAAAGGGATTTCAGTCTGTGATTCAGCCTCCCGACAGTAGATGGCATCAAACCAACTCAGGACTTCCCCTACCAAGATCTCGTGACCATGGCAAAAGTCATCTTTTTGAGGGGCGGCACCTTGCTGAGGGGTGGAAGTACGAGTATGTAAATTCCAGCCACTGGTGTCAAGTGAAGGATAAGGACACTTGTCAGTTGGGGATTGGTGTTCCACTGACTACAGAGGCGGGACATTACATACTAAAGGGAACGTACTACTGTGTTCGGGGTTGGTCCGAAAGTAAAATAGGCAGAGTAACGCGTGGAGGAAGAGACTAGTTTGGTGCAGCGGGATTTTTGAAAATACTAACATTTCTTTTGTCTTTTTTTTGTTTATGTATGGTTCGCCACGAAGACGATTAAAGACGAGTTCTCACGATCTGTTTTGGGATTTCACCCCTGCACTCCCTCCCTCACGCCATTTTGTTTTCTTTTGTTATTTAATTATTTTGTTGTGTATAGATAATAAAAATAAATTATTTTATTTCTGTACACATAAATTACTTTCTGGACATTCCATTTAATACACTCTCGCCTCACATAGACATACAGTCATGAATTGAAATAATAATGCAGTTTCTCCATTGAGATAATACTGTCAATAATATAGTACTTCAATGATAACAATCCATGTCGCTTTTTACATTTTACAGGACCAGCCCTTTATTAAAGCATAACTTGCTCAGCCTGAACCTAAATGAACTCAGCATTGGAGAAGGCGAAACAAACACAGTGTGAGGTAAATGTAGCTGAGAGAAAAGTTAAACAGTTCTGCATGCTAGAGTATTCTGGCTAAATTCCAATATAAATAATAATAATAAAAAATAAAAAAATTAAACAGTTTAATTATCCATTGATTTGAGCACCACTCCCGAAAATGCACAAATACAGTAGCAAGTCACAACACTAAGATAATACTCCTGAAATCTACCTTTGTTGCAGAAATATTCAATGTCTTCACAGCTTAAGTTTTCTGGTTCAAAGTCTGTGGAAAAGTTCTCCACTGAGAACTCTTCTTTTGTGATGATGTCATTTTCCTCAGACAGGCCCTCTTCTTCTTCATCCTCCATGGCATCTTCTAATGTCCCTAGGACAACACAAAATGCAAAGTTCTGTACACTGACCCTCTCACTGAATCATTCAACATGTTATGGTTTTAAACTCTGTTTGACTACACTATGGTAAAGGAGAAACAGAACATACTTTTTTTGGACATACATTTTCAAAAGCAAAGATGGTAACACATTATCTTAAGAGGCATCAATGGTCTGTATGAAATATATGGTACAAATACAGTATGTTCAGTAACGGATAGTACAATTGTCAAAAGGAATTATTTTACTATTCAAAAAGACAGTATATGCAGGTCATTTAATTGATAAATGAATAAATAAACTTTAGCAACAGTTTGGACTTATGGTGATAGCTCATTGATGTTTTCAAGAGGCTTAGCCATACAGACACACATGCAACAAAAAGATACACTAACAAAAATATATTTGTATTAAAAAATATCTGAAAATAAACCCACCTGTGTAAAAAAACACAACCTTTTTTTTTTTTAAATAATGGTTGCGTATACAGTATGTAAATAAACACACATTACACCTTAACAAGCAGAGTTGAAGCAACCTCCACAGCTGGCTCTCAAATTGTTAATGCTCTTTCCTGTGCACCACTTTCAAGAGACAATCACTGCATAGACCTGACATGATCAGAGGCCACACAGGACATATTGAAGGTTTGTTGATAGCACCAGTTCAAGGCTACAGACTGACCAGCCATTCCCCAGCTAATGGATTTAGTCATGACTCAGTCATAGACACACAGACTACAAACATGACCTCAGCTTCCTGCTTCCTGTTTTTCTTCCAAGCATACCTCACACTATAAATCTGTCTTCCGAGATACAGCAAAATTGAAAACAGCAAAACAACTTCTTACTGGATATTTATATTAAATCTATACCTTAAACAGTAGGCTGCAATTGCATCCTTACATCATTAACATTTACCTTTTGTTTCTTGCTTTCAATGTGTGTAATTGATTTGTTATTATATTCACCTTCTTGAGTAGAATTTGTTTTAATGTTTGTATTTCACATGATATGGCAGATTCTTGACAACTCATTCGACTGAGGTGTATGTGTTATAATCTACAGCTCTCTACTTCTGGTGAAGATATTTTTTTTTTCACAGAACAGAAATCGAAAGGTAAACAAGGCCGACCATAATGAAGTTATTGCATGTATTTTATGTAAACAAAAGTTTAACATCATATTAAAAGGAATCAGGAAAAAAATGTTGTACTAATTGAAACAAAATCATTTATGATAATGTACAGTTGTGACAGAGAGCGAATGAATCCGAGTCAACAATCTCTCTCCCAGCCTGTGAGGGCACGGTATAACAAGAACAGAGTGCCCCGCACTGGATGGTTTGACAGTTCATTCCAGGGTCAGTTGGAAGTCGGCCATCCAAGGGGGTGGAGCCACAATACCAGAAGTTATCACCTTTATACAGTAGGCGATGTGAGTCATGGATTGGAGGATACGTGATTGAACTTGCTAATAATGGGGGGCATGACTGAGAGTATATCAGAGGGTGTGACGAAGCAATCTGTTCCTTTGTTATGGTTACGGATGGACCTGAGTACAGAGATAAAATAACCGCGAGTGTTTTGTGTTTTTTTTGTTTGTTGTTCTAACTGTCCTTGTTTGTCAATGTTAGATTGGCATTGCATCACCTGTACACCTGTGCACTATGAACCACTTTGCCATAATAGTGTAGTCAAATTATCAATTTAGACCAACCTCATAAAAAAAAGGTTACTTTCAGTATTGTCTGTGATTTTACTTTAACAAACAGTAATAATGGAAAATATCTATCTTTGGCTTTCAAGCAAAATGTGCCTTGGATGTCTCCTTGCGTACTGTGTACTGGAGCAATGCCATATCAGATAGTTAAGAGTAACAAATAGCATTTCATGTTCCAACTAAATAAAAATATTTTGAGAAAGGAATAGCATTGGATGAGACACAAAAAAAAAAAAAAAACCATTTCTACGTTCAGTGATTCGTGAGTGTGAATCTGTATCGGCAATGATTTTAATGAAGTGCTGTGAATTGCAAGAGTTTGTTTGGGCGCGAATATGTGTATAATCTGTCAAAATGTCATTTCACTGCAAAAAAACAAAACAAAAAACGATTAGGTTAAGAAACAGCAGATGTCATTTTGCTGATAACACATGAAAAATCTGTGTTAAGATCTCATTGCTGTACACATGTTTGTAGGCTGGTTTGGCACCAGCCTTGACCAAAAACAACCAGTGGGGGAGAGTTCGTAGCATCTTAGAATGAAGTGTGGCACATGGCAACAGCCTTAATAACATCTATTTTAACAATGTAAACGGTGGCAGAACGGAACACTGCAGCACTTTAACTGAAATGTTTAACAAATGTTTAAGGTGGCAAAAATGACCTTGTTTGTATTTATTTATATTACAGAATTGTTAAAGGATTGTACAAATGACATCTACTGTCCTACTACTGCACAGAACATCACATCACACATTCTGTAATACGTCCTTTGATGGGGTAGTGGGTACTGGGTTTATTTTATTCAAAAAAGAGTAATAATGATAATGTAATATGTTATGAAATATACTTTTGTTTTCAGGCTTATTTGAAATTAAAGAATGTTCTGATAGCTAAAACCCTGTTCTGTTGGTAGACAAGATACAGGTATCATAATTGCAATTGCTGCAAGTTTTGCAAAAGCAAAAAAGATGTTGCAGAAATCTGCCTAAACGCGACCTCGGGAGATGGCACCCTACAAAACCAAACAAAAAAGAGAGAGAGAGAGAGAGAGAGAGAGAGAGAGAGAGAGAGAGAGAGAGAACAAACAATCTGAAAGAAGTTACCTGTAGTCTGGGGAACTGTTTATGTTCTGGGTGAACTTCAATGATTTGATGTTTTGTTACGGATAAATGGCTTAGCCATCCTGTGTTTAGCTAGGACCGAGTGATTAAGTATAGATAACACCTTCTAAAGAGGGTAGGATGTTTGTTTTGTTTATTTTGTGTTACACAATGGCTGTGAACTGAATAAAGAACACCACAATTGTTGTTGTAGTGCAACTGAAGTATCCTGCCTGTGTTTATTACAAAGATATACCGCACCACGGGGCCACCTTGTTACAGGGTTTAAACAATTTTTGATTCTGCTTTCACTATTAGCTGTTACAAATAAACAATATATATATATATATATATATATATATATATATATATATATATATATATATATATATATATATATTATATATATATATATGCATAAACTGATGTAATCAATTTATTATGCATAACAGTTTTTAAAGTGTTACTTGTAATGTTACACAGTAATCCACAGCTCCACAATCCACATGTATTACTGTGTTTTTTTTTTTACCCTTTCATAATGTCGATTAATCAATGCATTGGGCTTTTTGGAGAACGATATTGTGATAGTAAAATCTGGCATCACCCCAGCCTTAGTTACCTCCAGATTTTCCAACACTGAAATACTAATACATTACATAAAGAAAATATGAACGCACTTTTTAATATTTTGATAAATCCGTTATTTAAATCCTTTTGCAAATCTAGTGAAATCCAGTATGCCAAATATCCTGACAAAAATGCCAGGATATTAGCTTGTTTGAATTTACAGGTTTCAAACTGGATAGTTTGATCTCTGAGCCTGAGTTCAGTAAAGTACATCGAATTCCTGTATCTGACAGCTTGATGTGTGAGGTGAAGACACTATACACAATGAAATGCTCGCGTTACATGCCTCCAGTAACCCACTCAACTCTTCCCCAACAACAGTGAGCCTCCAGTCTTGTACTGTATCCAGAAAACCAGTTTTTTATTTTTATAGTGGCATCAATTGTGACACGGGGTCCTCCACTGTCGACCTATTTCCACTGTATTTCTTTATAATTTTTTAGTGACGTTAAAAAATGGAAAACACAATATTGAAAAATACTTACTTAAAAGTGTTGCTGGGTTTTCATTTTTTAATATTCTTTTAAAATGTAAATATATAGGTCACTGCAAAACAACATAAAATGTATTTTCTTTTTCTTTTCTGCTCTTTTAACTGTTAGGCATATTGATCAAATCATAAGGAAACTGACAATGGAAATATTATACAGAGCTAGAATCACTGGTGAAGTGCAACTCATTTTTCTTAAACACACTGAATATACATTCTTATTATATTTCCTTCAACAGCCTAGCAATTAAAGCCACAGAAAAGTGGAGTGTTACTTTTAAAATGAATTCAGTTACAGAATCCACACACTGTTCAAATGACCTATAAAGTTCCCATTGCAGTTCCTCATCCCTTTTAACACAACAGCATGCAAGGTAGGATGAAAATACTTGTATTAATGTGTTAGCCTTATCAGAGGGTACGATGCTGATTTTTCATTTACATTTCATGCCTGCAGGTAGTACACCACAGCAATCTTAAACAGAACTTTTCCCATTTGATTAATTTTTTTTCTGTGTGCAATATTATTATTTCTTTACATCTAAATGATTTCAGTTTTTTGCTTGTAGCGCTACATCTTTTTTTGGAATTTGCATATTACTATTTTGCTTCAATCAACGGTGCTGGTGGAATTGTCTGAATTGTATTACTTCCTAAAGTATTTCATCCTGCATTTAAATGACATTTTACAAAAATAAAAGACAAAGAATTTGGATCTGCTCAAATAATTTTAAATCCTGCAGAATGATGTACATATTAAGACCTACGGCCTAAATTTTACGTTTGTAAAAAAAAATTACATTTTATTTTCTGAATATTTTTTTTTTCCCTGAATTGCACATTTTTCAAGAACTTATGAATATACATTTGAATACATTGTAAGCAGTATTTTATAGAAGAGTACATACATGTCTCTAATGTTTAGCTATTAGAGTGTATAGTAAGTCTTTACAACAGCTATAGCCCATGTAGCACATTTTACGGTTTATATTGTATTGTATCACAACCAGCCCCTTCGCAGAATAAAGCAACGGTTTAGGTTCAAAAGCTCCTGGTTTGTGTTCTCCTGTTTTTCTTTATTCCAGGGCAGCAGTTCATAACAGTCCTCCAGATCTCGTCAAACCGCTCGTTCTTTATAACAGGACTCCAGATCTCGTCAAACCGTTCGCTCTTCAGTTCATAACAGGACTCCAGATCTCGTCAAACCGCTCACTCTTTATAACAGGATTCCAGATCTCATCAAACCGCTCGCTATTCAGTTCATAACAGGACTCCAGATCTCGTCAAACCGCTCGTTCTTTATAACAGGACTCCAGATCTCGTCAAACCGCTCGCTCTTCAGTTCATAACAGGACTCCAGATCTCGTCAAACCGCTCACTCTTTATAACAGGACTCCAGATCTCATCAAACCGCTCGCTATTCAGTTCATAACAGGACTCCAGATCTCGTCAAACCGCTCGTTCTTTATAACAGGACTCCAGCTCTCGTCAAACCGCTTGCTCTTTATAACAGGACTCCAGATCTCGTCAAACCGCTCGCTCTTTATAACAGGACTCCAGATCTCGTCAAACCGCTCGCTCTTTTCATTAGCCTATCAAAAAAACTCCTTTGTAAGAAGCTGATAGAGCATAATAAAAAAACATTCAAATTTGGTCTGTGATAAGAACTGGAAAGGGATTTCTTCGCTTTAAATTAGGAAACAGTTTTATGGTTTCATCTGATGTCTTGTATTACCGTTCAGTTAATGTTACAAATGTGAAACTACTCACTATGACTACTGTTGCTTGAAATTATGGGCTAGATTTTCAAAGTTACCAAAATCATGACTCACGCAATTTTTCGAGAGGAAAAAATTTACCCAACAGGTACTGAACAAGCAATAAACAACAGACTTGTTATTTCTTATTCATTTTGCAATTGGTCTTTTTTTCCTTTGAGAAAGAATTGAGCTATTAACAGATTGGTGTAAACAGCTTTGAGAATAATGAAAGATTTTAAAGTAAAAAAAAAAAAAAATTAAAAAAAAAAATAATAAACTCATTCAGCCTTAAAAAATATTCTAACAAAATACATTTCTGATATAACTTAACAACCATTTATAGTTATTAGTAGTCTGATCTTACTATAACACTAAACCACTTCCAGTCGCTAATATTTGGAACATTGAATTGGAAAATGTTGAGGCAAAACCCTGAATGGGAAATAACTGGACTAATTCTCAGTCCAGTAAACTCAGTGTACTAGTCAATTCATTTAAATGTAATCCATAGAGCCAATGATACTCTATAAAATGTTTCAATATGATATTAATATCAGAGCCATGCTGCACCAGTTGCCAGTTTGGCCAGCCAGGTACCAATTTACATGTAATTTATGAACGCCCCTCAGTGGCAGATTTTGGGCCCCTATTCTCTCTGGTCTGCTTGGGTGACAGTGCCTGCACCTTCCTTTTTTGTATTATGTGATGATTCTGGGTTAAAGCTATTAATCCCAGCTCAGAAAACACAATTTCAGGCATTTCAGGCAACAAAAAGAAGATTCTGTCCACCTGGTTTGGTGTAGAAAACACTCTGGTCTTAGGCTGGATGCATTCTTTCAGATATATGTTTCAATAGATCTTTGCTGTGTCAATAACATTCTGGACAGCAGCTGTACAATATATTTTATGTTTAATAAACTTTGTTTCTATAATTTATTATTTCCCTTTCTTTGTTAGATGTTATGTTTGCTTGCTGTTGTCTGTTTATTGTTAAAAACTAATAAAATAATGCCAGGTTCCAACCTACCTGCAATCTGAGGTTATTGAAAGTCCTGGAAAATTGGGGTAAATTGCCAAGAAAGTTGTAAAGAGAGATATTACTTGCAGTGCAATATCAAGAGAAGGAAAAATGTCCTCAGATTTTTCAATTTAGATTCTCAACTCGAATCTTAGAAACCTGTGGGCTAATTTCATCATAATTTAGTGGGAATACCACCCTGGATGGTGATAGAAAAATGCAAATGTTTTAGTGTTTGATCGTCTTTCGTATGTTTATTATATCCTGTGCATGTGGAGATTTGTGAGACTGCACTGATAAGAATAATGAGTGATTTGCTAAAAGAATAGCACAAAAAAGATAAGCAATTTTCTGATAATACATTTTTTTCTTGGTTTGGCTCTGGTGATGCTACCCTTTAAATGTTGCTGGGTTTTTTTTAACAGTTAGGATTAGGTTGATTTTGACCGCCCAGGTGTTTTCTCTATTAACCTCTAAAACTGTGCTGAGCAATTCATTTAAAAAAAAAGCATAGGGTGCATTGGAAGTGTCGACCATCCACAATGATTACATATATACACACTCAGGGTACACTATGAAAATGCAAAGGCAAGGAAAAGGTCAACTCAACCCGATTTGTGCTTTAGTACTCCCTAAGGTGTGAGTTATTTTTAGCGTGCTTTCAGATCATTTTAATTAGTCTAAAAAATGTCAGACACAATTGAAACAAAACTATTAATTTATTATTATTATTATTATTATTATTATTATTATTATTATTATTAAACATACAATCAAGAAAGAAATTCTCATAATAATCTAGAAAAAGTGTCGCAAACAGACTCACATTCAAAAGATATGCCTGATAAAGTCAGTGACTGTTTATGAGTTGACTGGAGCAAACCACCCTTTTACTATTGTCTAAGTACTGTTTTTTTGGGAGGGATTTTTTTCATTCTCTCTTAATGTGAGTCACTTTCAATTGCATTTATACCGTATATATTTCAGTGTATAAACAGCATCCATAAACTCAGAAAATAGTAGATAATCTTGGAGTATGATGTACATTTATGGGAAATAATTTCACTTAAATAACTCCTGACCATAACAGGCTCTATTGCCAAGTAACACAATTTGCCCGATATGCTGTTTGTTAATTTATGAAAAAATAACCCTTTTCACCCAAACTGGCATTGTAATTATACATTTTAAATTTTAAATCAATAATGGAAGGTTTAAAATTAGTATCTCAAGTAAAATCAAAAGCAAGTAATGCACCATTTGGCAGTGACAGTACTGTACTGACTGAAAACAGGCTGGACAGGACCCAAGTAGCTGAGCGATACAGCATCTTGAATTCCTCATCCCCAAGTTTGTATAACTCCTGTATAACTAAACCTAGGATACAGAGATGGTGTCCTGGTCTAGGTACCAGAAAAAACCCAAGTAACCCTAGTAGAATCTGACATCTCATAGCAGATACGTAGCTGTGTGAATCATCCAAGCCTCGATGCTTTAACATGTTGCACCTGTATCTAGAGGCTGCTGTAAAGAAGGGGATCAGAATGCATTGATTTTCTCCCTATTAAAAACTGCACGTCACAAAACAGTGGTCTTATAGCTGATGCCCTTGCTATTGATTACAGTGTGTGGAGTAACAGGCTGCTGCTGCTCTTACTAGATATAATAACATTATTATTAGTGCTATTGGTTCTTAGCTTTTGTATTTTTATATATTAGCGGTGCACCGATAATTGGTAGCTTTTCAGCATGGCACCGACATAAGGGGGAAAGAAAGCAATCAACTATTGTCAGTTTTTGTAATTTTAGCAAATAATGTACACCAACATTCATTCCTGAATTTCTTCCAGCACAGAATTTAGTGTTTGGTCAGGCACGCTTACTAATTACGTAAGAACACAAGACATTTTCCTTGCAGTGCTTTGTAGTGTGCAATAAACCTGCAGTAAATATGTCTCAAAACAGCAGTGTTTGGAATTTATTTTTAAACATCTGAAGGCAACAATAGGATAGAAGAGTTGTGTGCAGAACAGACTTAATGCTTCATTAAATCCAACGATGAACTGTCAGTACAATATTATTGTTATGGAATAAAAACAAATAGGTTCAATTGTAAATAACATTGAAGGTTTAAGTTATTATTATTATTATTATTATTATTATTAAACAATGTACTTCAAAATGACCTTTTGTAATTTGTGTTTATCTTGCTTAATCTGCATTGGTTACAAATGTACTTGGCAGCATTTGAAGCATAACTGGATTACTGTACCATCTTTTGCTAAGTAACAAAAGTTTGAATTGGAATTATTATTATTTTTTTTTTTTATCAAGTGAACAATTTAATGTTTGTGCTGCACTTGTAAGCAGAATATGCTTAAAATAAGAATCTAACAAAAGTTGCTGTATTTGACATTGCGTAGGCTATATTTTTCTTGTCTACAGTACAGCATAGGTTATAATCATAACAAGTTATAACATGCAATGTTTGACAGCAAGTGGCTATAAAAGTTAATGTTACGTTATAAATTTTTTCTACACTTTTTTACTAGTAGAAATGCAAAATGTTATTTTTGTGTGACTATGTTGTAAAACAATGTATAAATTGCTGTCAAGCACACAACATAATACTAAGTTATTCTTTGTATTCGTTTTCTGAAGCAAATGCCACAAGTAAACAATACCTGTTCATTTTTGTCATACACACAAGTAAACGACAGCTGTTCATTATTTAACATTTATAATTATAACAGTTTAAATACAGGCCCTATGTCTTGTTCTAGTAGTTTACAATAGCTTACCTGTATTTTCTATTATTATTGGTATCGGACAATATAGGTAGATAACCATCGGCTATCGCTATTGGCCAAGAAAATCTTTATCGGTGTTCCCCTATTATAATACAGTAGTTTATAAAATGTTTTAAATACAGTGATACAGATAAGCTGACTTATCCTGGTACTTTTGCTTTGCTATGCATGTAATTCACGTGGTCTGATTGCAGCTGGACCATTGGTGTGAGTTTTAACTCCTAAGCTAGAAATGATGAGGTACCAGGAAGTAGCAGCAACAGTTCATCTACAGTGTTGTCTCTGAAGTATCTGCGCATTCCTAGCTGAAATTTCACACATAAGCCAAGAACCAAATAATCTTCAACAGAGGAGATAGGAAGCCGGTGATAATATTGCTACCGCTATCATGGATAGCACTACCTAGGAATCATTCTACAAATTTGGAAATATGAATTTAAAGTTACCTTGATATTGAACTTTATAAGTGTTATTCCTAAAAGGTCTGTCAAGCATGTTGAGAATATCTTTGAGTGCACAGCATTATTTTTTGTCTTATTTATTTGCTTTTTTATAGCATTTTTTATACAGTAGTATCTCATAGCACTGTACAGTAGATAGTAGAAAATCACAACCCAATACATTTGTAAAACATATTACACATCTGCCATAATCATCCAATTTAAATAGCACATTTAAACAATACCTGTGATCTCGATCGCGATTCGGAAGATACAGGGTTAGTAACCTGTAAATGACTGGGTGCTAATCCATTCAGGGGTTTATAAGTTAACAATAAAATCTTAAAATCAATTCTACACTCCACAGGGAGCCAGTGTAAAGAGGCCAAAACAGGGGTAATATGTTCGCTTTTCCTGGTTTTAGTCAGAATTCTAGTGGCTGTATTCTGAACAAGCTGTGAGCGAGAAACCACACTTTTTGGGACACCAAAGAAAAGTGCATTACAATAATCAATTCTTAATGAAACAAAGGCCTGCATTAGCCTCTCAGCATCAGGTACGGAAATAATAGGTCTAATCAGCTATCTTTCTCAAATGATAAAATTATACTTTAGTAATGTTCCTAATGTGATTCTAAAATGATAGATCAGGATCAAAGATAACTCCCACATTTCTCATTTCTAGTTTTTGTTCCAATGAGACTGCTGAGGTCTAGCTTATGTAAATTGATATTCTTTAGTTGATGCTGTGGGCCCACAAGCATGGCCTCTGTTGTGTCAGAATTCAACATTAAGAAGCTCTGTGACATCCAGCATTTGATGTCAGCAAGACAAGCAGCTAATAGCACCCCAGTAGAAGGATTGCCTGGATCCAAAGACAAGTACAGCTGAGTGTCATCTGCATAGCAATGGAAATTCATTCCATGCCTGTGGATAATATCACCTAATGGCAGCATATATAGTGAAAATAACAAAGGACCTAAGATAGAGCCCTACAGAACACCACAGCCAACTTCTGACAAATCAGACTTCATCTCCCCGATAGAGACAAACTGGAACCTATCGGAAAGATAAGACCTAAAGCAAGATAGGACACCTCAACTCAAGGAATAGTCCACGGTATCAAAAGCACCACTAAGATCTAGAACTAAAATTAAAAGGAAAGCCAGTCAGAGCTTATTATCAAAAGATCATTTACTACCCTAACAAGGGCTGTCTTGGTGCTATGTGCAGCAGGAAATCCAGACTGAAATTAATCAAATAAGTTAGAAACTTGTGTTTCTAATTAGCAACAATTTGTGATCAAGGCCTAGTATATGAAGTGTGTTATCAAACATATAAATAAAGCAGTTATTCATTTACATAATACCAGTTGTACTTTACAAAACATTCAGATGCCACCACTAGACCTCCAATAAAAGCAGCAAAAATTTTTTTTTTTTGTCTTTTCTTCTGTTAGTATTATATAGTTGGTAAAAAAATCTATTATTTGACATGAGCAATTACTTTGGACTTGCTACATGTAATTACATGTGTTAAACTACTTCTCCTACTTTAAAGACCACCAATCTAAAAATAAAAGTTGTTTGTCACTCTGAAGCTTTAACATCAATTTTCATAAACTATTTTTTCTACATTGCGCAGCCTGTCTGGGTTTTCGGCCTGAATATCTGACTGTGTTATCTCTTATTGGTTTTTAGAGAAAAAAATAGATTTTAATTGATTTTAAAATCAAAATACAAATACAGCCTTGCACAGGACCTACATTTTTACTCCTTTCAATGGGTAAGCAGAAAGGTATGAACCAGCAACCCCACACTCATTACCTCATCAGAATCCATAACGACAGTCCATTGCACAACAGTGGTCATTACAATATCACTAGCTCGTTAAATATATTTAGGTATGGTTCTTTGCAAAATCAGCAAATTTGTCTACAAGGCTTTAGGGGGATTGCTCGGCTTAGACAATATTCTCAAATTGTTTAACATAAAGGTTTAACCAAAAGTAAACAGAAATTGTAAAATTATCGGCACCTCAAAAAGTGCATAAAAATACAAAAAGGTGTAAGCCTGGATATGTATTATTTACTTACCAAATGAGCTATAAAATACAATGCAAACCACTCTTGCTACCTTAAAGTGCTCCTGAATATTTAGCAAAAGCAAAAATAAAAGAATAAACATAGAAACAAGACCAACATAAAAACCAACACCAAGAATCTAGCCTGCTTCAGGCGACCGCTTATGTCATGCTGTGCTTTTAACTGGCTGAGATCGAGTGAGCTTGTGGTTCAGCTCTGATAGCAACACCATGAATTATCAGCTGGATACACAGTGTGTTGTCCAAAACACAAGCCCTGCCTTCTCTATAGCTCCTAATTAGAACGGAGGTAACTGAATCTGACAGAACAAAGCACCAGATCGCTATAAGCATGGAAATCATTTTGCTCCCACCTATACAGTTTGCAATCTGGCCGCCCATTGAAAATGTGACCAAGCTGGCCTTGGGATAAAACACAGCCCGAGACAAAATATGAACACATGATGCCAACAATGCCCTATAGAGCTCCTCTTGTTTGCTGCTGCCAACTTTTTTGTTCTACCGATAACCAGGTTGTACTGCTTTAGATATGGTTTCAACTTCGTTTCCATGTTAAACTCAGATTTTCAACCATTAATATCTCAACAACGGTAGGGCGAGGAGCTGTCTTTGGGAACAAACACCTAGTGGCATTATATCTTTAAATCTTTATATGTTTTTTTTTCAACAGGATTAGTATTTTAAAAGATAAGGGGGGGGGGGGAGTCAACCAGTTAACATGTACCTGGTGTACAATACAAATTATGTAATTCTTCAGCAGACCTGGAGAAAAACTGTAATACCTACAGCTATGGTGATCTGCGCTGAGGTAGCAGTAGCGGGAATTTTAAGCCAATTACATGCAAGAAAGCCAATGTTAGTTTGTTCTAATTGGTTGTTTTGGAAATCCAAGGTAGTTTTTAATTGCTCAAGACCCAAAGCCTTACCTGGAGCTCTGGGTGACACATCTTACCACACTTTTGGTTTTTGGTTGATTCATCCTCGGGCCCCGGGCCTCACGACACACCTATAGCTATGGCCAAAAGTTTTGCATCATATAGAATTTTAGGATTGAGACATAATTTATATATATATATATATATATATATATATATATAATATATATATATATATATATATATATATATATACTTGTAACATACTTGAGAATCTTTATTTAAACATCAGTAATCAAAGAAACTACAAAATGATATTGAAAAAGCCTACTGGAAGCCAATATAGCAGTATGTTACATTTTATAGTATTTTCAAAACAGTTTTGTTACAATTCATGTGATATATTTTTGATGTGAGCAGTATGTAATTTAATATCTTAACGTAACATTATTCAGCAGGTTTCAATCGACTTTATGAAGCAAAATGAGTTAATTCTATAGGGTGATGCAAATTTTTTGGCCGTACTGTTGTGGGTTGTGACTTACATAACAAATAGTACTATTACTACTGTTTACAAACTATTATTAGGCAAATATTATTTTACTATGTCTTCAAGGTAATAAAAAAAGAACAGAATAGTACATTTACAGTATGGAATATACTCCAAGAAGACATTAAGATGTGTCTTCACCAGGTAAGAAATGCAACAATGTACATGGCTGCAACAAACCTTATTTTCTTATTTATTTATGTTTTGTCACAGGATGGAGCAGTACATGTTTGATTTGCTTGCCTGTTTAAAGGTATAACAACAGTATGGAAGTACTGTCTCCATTGTATATCATGTGGAAAACGGGATGTGGCAAATCTTCATAAAATCACTATACCTTTTTAGTAAAGCTGTACGGGTTTCACTGGAGGCACAAACATATGCTGAACAAAGAGTGGTGCTCACGCTTACATTCTATGTTAATCACATTATTACTCCCCAGAGTAAAATGCAAAATGGAAACATCACATTTCTTGATCTATAGCCCTGAATGTCAACTTCTGAATCAAGTTCAAGCGTGGTGAAAAGAAGACAATCTTCAGATATTGAGCAGTTGAAATACTGAAAACAGGTAGCAAAGTATCGCCTAAACTAAAAATATAATCTTGCCAAGTTGCCTAGGTGTGGCATATTCAAATGTTAATGAAAATATTGTTCCTTTTTATTTAGCGTTATATTGAGTCCTGAAAAATAAATCGCAAATATTTATATATATAATATATATTATAGTATATATTATATATATCTATATATATATATATATATATATATATATATATATATACACACATACACACACACACACACACACATATATATATATATATATAGTACCTGAAACAAAAGAGTATTAATATTTACAGTTACCGTTGTATGTGTAAAACAAAATGGGACAGCTATAAACTTAGTTCAAATAGCTACACATATGTTTAATAAATCAGGTTTATTAAACATTTCTCACAGTGGAAAAAAGGGAGACAATAAAAAATACAATGCCCCACAATCTTTTTGTTCAAGGCTTCAATTGAATTTTTTACGTTTTCAATTGAATATTTATCAGATTTTACACCAGTCTGACGTTTTTTCAATATCTGTGATTGTGTTCAGGGTGGGTTCTATCGGGTGGATTAAATAAATAAAAAAAACACAACCCAGAACTCAAAACTTCTGAAAGCCATTTTCTTCATGTAGAAAGACAGTAATGCATGATTGACATTATTTCAAGTATGTTGCCAAACCCACGTTTAGTCCTTAGGCCCAGAAAATAATATGAAGTGTAACAGATGCCTGGCTTTGATACATATTTTCTCTTTGTCTTTCTATTTTTTCCTAATTAGAAAAATACTACAGAATGGTTCAAGGCTGCCAAAAGTCATAGAGCTCTCTTAACTAGATAACATGAGAGTATCATTTTATTTTATTCTAGTCTGGTAAATGTATCTCTTATAAGAAGAATGCATGGGATAAAGATATCTTTGTAGATGTCAGTTTCATTACAATATCTAAAGATTGCGCTTTCCTTTGCAAGAAATTCATCAGTAATTCAATTCTAATATACCACAAGTTCCTATTTCTACTTTTGCCAGTTCCACTTCTTAATACATTGTATTAAAAAATCAGTGCTTTTACTCAAAGGAGACTGAGTGCCAGATACAATCTAATAGTACAAATGCCAAAAAAGGAGTGTGAAGTCTGATGAACATTTCAAAAGAACAATTCTTTATGGATCAGCTCAATCTTTTCCACTTTTTAATTAAAAGTAAAGAAAATAGAAGTTAATTATCCTGTAAAGATTAGCTGGTGGGCATCTTTCTGTGAATTAGTTCTAATTAAAAGCAAATTGTCAAATGACATTCAAAGAACTGTCCTTTAAAATAGAGACAGACTTTTTGCAAATTCCTGATCTGTCCATTTGTACTTTATTGTAATCATGTTCAAAGGTTATTATTGTCAGAGCCATTTTTAACTTCTAAAAAGACCCAGCTAAGTGGTCCACAAATACACACCAACAGATTTCGATTTCATATTTTGGTCTCTTAAATGTTTCTAATTTAAAGCTGCAATGCATAATTATGCTCCGTTTTACAGTAACATGTAATTCAATTGTTTCTGTTTCATCTTGTTCCTTTCAGTTTTGCCTAGTGTGACTAAAGTAGTCCAGTTTGTTTACATTCCGTATAGATCACAAAATATTACACATTTAACAGGTTTAATATATCTCTGTGTGTGTGTGTGTGTGTGTGTGTGTGTGTGTGTGTGTGTGTATGTAATGTACAAACTATGACGGGCTGTGCAGTTCTCACAAGTCTGGCCGGTGATTAGGCCCGAGGCGAAGCTTCATTTGTTAAAAATGTGTATAGGGTGGAGCACAAGTTTGAGGATACAACTGAACGTCACTCTTTTTTTCTGTATTGCAGCGTTGTTGTCCAGTAGCTTAGCAAACACTTTTAGATCTATGTCCGGCTACAAACATTATTTCCCTTGTGCCATGTTAAGATGAAGATCAAACAGACCGTACAGTAAATACACACACGAGTATCATATGCAAAATGAAAAAAAACAAAAAAAAAGCCTTTCATCAGGAGATGTGGGAATTCCTGCTGGCAGCCATAGGCAATTTCCCAAATCCTAAATGGGGTGACTGGTCCACTTCCCATTCTGGAGCACTGATCTTCAAGCTCATGAGTTAAAAATTGTTGTACAGGGTAAAAATATAGACTTAAATGTGCCCATTCTGTAAGGCAGACTAGGTGGGTGGCAACGCTGTCAATGATCCAGGAATAGATCTTTGCAAAGGCGGCAGGGAGGTTGGCGGTTAATTGAAATGCAGGAGGCAGACCACCACTATGTTTATTCTTGTATTCCTTAATTGTATATGTAACTAAAAGCCCCATGTCTACAAAAGCAGCACAAGAGTGTTATGTGTTAGGCACATACACCGATTAGCAGCCTTTTTTTTTCTTTCTGTGTTCACCTGGCAGATGTTCATTAATAACAGCCATCTTTGATTGTTGGCTGTAATGTTCAACAGGAGGCAGAAAATACTGTCTTGCTGAAAATGTCAATAATGACTTGTCATTTTCTAAACTAGGTCAACCCTGTGTTCTGCAGTATAATATGGCTATGACGTGGAAAAAGCCACAAGACCTGGATCTAAACAACTCGACAATGATAAAGAATTCTGTTGTTCACTGTAAAGCAGAGAAGGGAAAATCTTCATCCGACAAAATAGAAGCTGATACAGAAAAACACGTTTTAACCTAAAATACAGAGAAACATCAACATTTCAGTACCATCATAAAGCACTTTCAGGTATTATCCATCATTTATTGTACATGTCATATTTGTGCTGATGTCAGCTTTTCAGTTTAGTTAAAATTAGCCCTTTATTTGAATAAACAATGGTTTATAAAACACAATTAAGGGCTCTCCATACATTCACAGCATATATACAGTTTGTATGATAAGAATAGCTATACATATCTCCATCTGAACATTATCTAAAAGGAGTTTTTTGTCACACAGAAATCACTACAAAGAGTACTTGTTGTATGGTATGTTACACAGCCTCCAACTAGTATACTGGGAGTATTGAATTTTAAGCCTAGCTATTATAAAGCAACATTGGAATGGAACAAAGACAGGCAGCCATAATTATCTGTTGCCATGTATGGCATGTTGATGACACCTCAGTACTGAAGGGCATTCCCTAGGGCCTCCAGGCAACAATATGAAGTCCAAATTATGTTTGCTCTATTACAGTGGACCATGATTATCATATTTACCAGTGCTGCATTATGACAACATTCTTGTTTACACCTGTCTTCCAGAGGAGGCACGGTTTACACTTTCTAATTTAGCAAGTGTACAGTAAGCATATGAGCATGTTGCCAGAGATTCAAATTGGGTAAGAAAAGGAATACATCAATTGCAACCCACATGTGCATCTTTACACTTCATCTGTCTCTCTGTTCTTATTTACTGTGTCGCTGAGTAATGAAGCAGCTCGGCTAATGGAGGAGCAAGATATTGGAAAAATCACCTTTTGCAAAATGAACTGTGACCTGATAAATTACTTTTAAATAGTTTCTTTCCTTTAGTATTACTCTGTTGTAGGGTCTTCAAGACCCTCCCTGGTACTCTGCATATTTTTACAGACTGAAATACACTCATGAAACTCACACGAGTTTGATGTTTGATTTTTATTGCCTTGGCCTTGAATGATCTTAACAGTGATACTATTTAGACACTCCACTGTTCAGAACAACTGTGTCCCCAAGTCAGTTTCAGTGAAAATATGGCTTAGATATGCTTTTTTTATCCATGGGCTGGAATTCTGTGTATGGATTCTGTATACCACGGGGAAGTCCATGCTGTAATATACTGTACTTTACCGTCATAGTAAACCATCCTTAGCTATCATCCCAGAATTCATCTGTACATTAAATGTCAGCAGCAAAAGTATAATAAACATAGAAATCTACAGAGTGTCAGGTATCATTGGCGTAATTATTCATTTTCGTCTTTAAACAAAGAGGGACAAATTCAGATCATTTTGATGTGTGGTGCAGAAGTCAACAGGGTGTGACCACCAGATTTAAAAGGCAATTGGCATTATATAGGAGACTGCCTAAGATGCCCGACTTATGGAACACCCTGTATCTTTACAATTTAATGTTTAAAATAAAAAGTGGATATTGGTTAAAATAAATAAATAAATAAACAAAGCATGCCATCCTGCAAGTTTGCCATTGTACCAGGAACCTTAGGCATATTTTGTGTCTTCACATTTTGGCAAAACATGACCAGCTGCCACATCCTCAAGTTGCTTGCCCATCTTTTTTCCGCTGCAGCTCTAAGACAATGACTCAAGAGCCCCTTCCTGCTTAGGAATAACTGTCAGAGAATGATGGCATGAATTCAAAACTGCAGCAGGTTTGTTCAATGCTTTAGATAAAAACGCTCCACAGTTCAATGCTGATTTGACTGCTAGCATAATTTTGTGCAGACTATTTGCAGATGCAGTGGAGTTATCAATCCAACCAGACACACAATCCGGGTCCAATGTCACTTCTCCTCATTATGTTAATGGTTAATACATGCAAATGAAAACATTCCAGCAATTTGATTTCTTTGAAGATAGTTTGCACATTGTCTTAGCCATAATGATGGTACACTTTCTCCCAGCTCCAATTTATGCAAGGGTAGTTAGTTCATTTTTATCAGCTCAGAGTTCATTTCTAAGGCTACTGGAATGTGTTTTTTCCTTTCCCCTCACTATTTAACTAATTAGGATTCAGGTACCATAAGCTGATTTTTCACGCTATTGGTGTTTTTCTTAATTAAGAAACAAATGAATTTTCCCCAGCAAAATAGATGGAACAACGGGATAGGGTGCCAGGGGCAGATGCGCCAGTTCTTAATTAGAAGTCACTCTATTGTCTGAGGTTTTTAATGAAGCTGTAATCTAAATGGATATCAAAAAAAGCGGCCAATGAAAAAAAAAAATCCAGCCATTTAAAATAATAACAAAATAAAGATAATGAGACAAAAGATATGAACTGCCAGCCATGCCTTCACACCTATAGCAAATGTCAGGCACTTATCACCACCGGATCTGTCCGGTTGACTGGATTAAAGATGTAACAAACACCCGGTTGCTAGATATTATGCACCCACTAGAATGTTTGATTTGTGGGCATCCACAATTCTCTATACATTATAATGAGAGTCTAGGAGAGTTCAACATTTTTATACAAACAGTACAGTGCATGGATATGGTGTTTGCTCCCTCAACATCAATGATAGCTTTGAACTGGCACCCATTAATTGGGTAAGCATACATGTTGGTGGATACAGATATTATAATAATAATAATAATAATAATAATAATAATAATAATAATAATAGTCGCAGTTGTAGGAAATAGGTTTGCTAAAGCAGCGGAAAAAGAGGACTGCAAAAGAATTGGAAACCGCCATTTGCATAATGCAGTCTTTCTTTTTCTGATGTATTAATAACCAGCCACTGGTTTACAAACAGATACCAGAGCAAAGACAAATTATTTCCTGATACCCTTTGGCAAGAGGTCATCTTTTTCACCAATTCTCTGAAAAGTAAAAGGGTAGCTTCAAATCAAAGATTTCTTGTACACATCCAGCTACTGGAGGACATGGATTCAACAGTTGTGTCGCTAAGATTCTCATACGGTGTCACCTCTCCATCCCAAGAGGTGTCAGTCATACAGTAAATCCTATATAGCTAAGTGAATAAATAAAGAGGAAGGTATAAATCACAGTAACAATGTTTACAAATGATTTATAAAGTTAACATTTTCTGAAAGGGATACAAATTATACTGTTAAAAAAAAGCTCATAACTTGCTTAGACAGTTTGCTTTTCAAAGCAAACTGACATAATTTAGTGCTTGGTCTTGATGTGAAACCCAGCATAAGGGTCAATGTGGCAGATATTACAATTGGTACTTTGGTATCCTGTTTCAAGGTACATTTATACCTGAATCAACATGTATTGAACACCATTATATGGAAGAGCCTTTCCTTTCCAAAATGACTTGCTGTACTGTACTCTTCACTGCTGGCATCTTTTTATGAACACTTCCACTTATAGCAATATTAGCATAATCCCTTCAGTGTTCACCAACACATGTCCATTCTCGCTGTATACAGCATTTGTTTATGTGCATCTCAGAATGAGATTAGGAAAGGAGATTATCCTGCAAAGAAACACTGAACAGTGATCAAAGACCCGAGGATAATAAGCATATTTTACTTTTTTTTTTTTTTGCTGAATTTGTCAACAGAATTTTAGAACACAAACATGGTTCAACTGCAAATATATGTATATCCCAAGACACAGAAGATGATACTTGTTCTTTCTAGTATCGCAGAATTCCATATTTGACCTTCTGTTTACATAAAGAACAGGAAGGTTTTTCAATATCCAGGTCCAACAACAATCCAAGGGCATTTTTTTACTAGTACTTCTATAAGTTTTGAATTTTAGCCACCCATTTATAAGATTGCTACTGCTTTGTATTATAATTTAAAATGGTCTCAAAGATCCAAGCATTGCCTATTTGCAAACATAGCAACACCTGTGTCACCCAGTTCAAGTACAATATTTTGGCATTGCTAGTTCAGCCCTGAGGGAATCTGTTCCACTCTGACAAAAGAATGTGTATAAAGTTGTGTGCTTTAGTTTCATACATAGGATTTTTTAAGCTTTTTTTGCAGATAATCTGATTTGTGTTCACTGTACAGAATGGTATCTCTAACAAGGATGCACAGGGTCACATTAAGGCTTACCTTTACAAATTGTCTTTAATGGCAATGTAGTTAGGTGCTATTATGGCAATGTAATAATTCTGTACTATGAGACAATGGTATGAGCCACAGAAATAATGGTACCGAATACCAATAGTATTGTTAGACACCAATACGTTACAATAAATATACAATAAATATAAACGATACCGGAAACTGTGATGAAACTAACACAGTGGAAATTAATAAGCTGAATGCGTCGATTGGAGCCAGAATGAAATGCAGGTTCAAATAGAATCAGGTGAGATCAACATGTGTCGTTTGTTAACTCAATCAAGATATGAGAGTAAAAAGAAACAACTTCCTTTGGTAATTAGTGTTTCATTAAGAAAGCGAATTGGCTCACAATATGTTTATGTTTAAGTTATCCAATTTTCGTCCTCCAGCTGCATGTAAAGAACTCATAAGAATGTATTAATTCATAGAATCTGTATTTATTTATTATTTTTTTAATCTTATTTTGCTATATAAAAAAATGCTATAATTGATTTACTTCTGCTTATACTGATTTATTAAATAATCTGTTTCTGTGTATATGTTTTATTGTCAGTGTCTGCCAGATGTGTATAGTAAGCTTCTTGTTGAGGACCACAGAAATGGCATTGGAATACCCCAGGAACATTATAACTTGTAGTTTAACCAATGTTTGTGCATCTTTTTTATTGGCAGTTTGTGCCAAAATCTCCTGTGTGCTGGTAAAAATTGTGGACTATACCCTAGACAACTTTATAACACATATCTTTACCCTTTGCAGTGCATGATATTGTACTGGTAAATTGTGTGCCTGCATTTTGCAATTTGCTGCTCAGTCACCAGTCTTTTTCTTCTCTGTAAATCGATTTATAGATGCATTGTATCATTTGACTAACTATCAACAGTCAAGCCTGTACATCATTTTTGTATAAAGGGTTTAAGAAAAGGAAAGATTTATTTATTTTTTATTATTAAATTTGGAATCGACATTTATTTTTTGTATTAAGCTGCAGAGTTTCTCTGGTCCCCTCAGGTCTGACTTGCTGAATCTGCATGGGATTGAGCTCACCTTCTCCCTCCTGCCCCGCCCCCTGTGAGTGTTAACTGATGATATTGGATCTGTGCAAAGTAACACAGCAAGTTAAGAGCATTGTGTTACAATTACAAATACTGTATCGACAAAGCTACAATGCCTTCCATTTGGCATTCCTTTGGCAATTATTTTCTAAAGTAAGACGGCACGAAAAAAATGAAAGTAATGTTTGGGATACTCCAGTAACACAACAAATATGTGTGACCATTTAGTGACATGCAGAGGTCACGCTAGCCTTTAAAAATGTGCATTTGTAAAAAGCATACCCTCTCAAAAAATCCGCTGTTTCAACCATAACATCTGAGTTTTTACATATGGCATGAACATAGTTATATTATTTTCCAGTGTAACTATTTCAGATTAACGAAGTTAACATTCAAAACATTACACAGTATAAATAATGGTAGTAGAAATAGACATAAAGACAAGCGTACCATGAAATGTGTTGTAGAACATGTATCAATATCTCTGCGGGTAGCTGTCAACATCATAACTGTTTACAGTTCTGCTGTTAAAGGCTATTTAAATGTTCCTTTTAGCACCCAAGTCCAAAAGTCTCGTGCTCTTTCCAAATCGAAGTCTTAATAATTCAGGAACTTCCACTGAAATTGTCACGTTTTAGGTGATCCTCATGTAAATGAGAGTGTGTTTTCTGGTCTGCACTCTGTTCTGACACTCAGCTAAAACCCAGTTCTGTAGGTACACAAGATACAGGTATCGGAATTGTAATTGTTGCAAGTTTTGCAAAAGTAGGAAGGATGTCAGAATAGTTCTCAATAAAAACCCTGCAGGTCTCAACCATGGTCTTAAAACCATGATTTTTGAACATGTGTTTTACTTGTTCAACAGTCAACAGGTAAGATGATCTGATACAGGATTACTGAGTCGCTGTAATACCTGGGAAATGCCCAGTGCTACATGGGAGAAGTTGAACCATTTTTAAATGTTGCATGGCATAAAACTACTACTGTACGTAATATAAACAACATTATTAGCTAGGGATGAAAAGGGGAAATGTTGTCTTTTACATCTGCGTTTTAGAAATGCACTGGTTATTGTTTTGAATTTTATGAAAATGTCCTGCGTATATAACGCAGAATTCTGCGTAAACGCGACCTCTGGAGATGACACCCTATAAAACTTAAAACAAAATCTGCATTTATTCATTTGAACTACCTGAGTAAAAATAAAGAAAAACAACCAAGATCGTTCCGAAAGCTGTATCTTTGGTCAGAAGTACTAAGCATCCAGGCAACGTCAGTCCGCAGGTATTCAGTAATGCTGGACAGATTGTAAGCAAGTGCCAGTCATACTTAATTAAAACAAAATGTGGACAAGATCATGTTCCTTAACACAATTCAAATATAAGCAATGGACAACACTCTTGTTATTAAACTGCTGTGGACAGTGATAACTTTATTTCTTTATTTCTTTATTTATTCTCTTGATTGGTTGTTACTATGACTATTTATGGATTTAAACAACTTTTCTATTTTTTTTTTTTTTTTTTTTTAATTTTGCTTTGACCCCCAACTGGTACAAATCAACACGAATAAGGTTTAAAAAATTAATATAATATATTTAATTACTACTGTATATGCATGTATCAATACATGTATCAGCTTGCACTGATGTAATCAATTTAATATGCATTACAGTTTTTAAAAGTGTTACTTGTAATGTTACACAGTGATCCACAGCTCCACAACCCACAGGTATTACTGCCTATTTTTTTTAAGCTTTCATAACATCAATGAATCGATGCATCAGCTTTTTTGGAGAATAATATATCAAAAGTGAAAAAATAGGCATTGCCCCAGTCAGTCAAAGCAGGAGAAAACATTGATTAAGGTCCAAAACATTATCCTGAAGGTCAAATTTAGATTAGCAGAGTTCACAACTCAAAAGAACATCTTTGCAAGTTACCCCTCGTATGAATCTTTAAACACAAAGGGCAGGATTTTCAAAAAACAGTGTTATTGTATCGAACTCGTGGTACAGTAACGACAGCTTTAGTAGCAAGTGATTTTCAAATGAAATGTGTTAATTAAATCAATCCGTTAATGCTCTGAAATTGCGTCCATGAGGTCGTTAATGAACACATTTCTCATTTAAAAGCTTAATTGTCGCAGGTCACGTACATCACTTCCTATCTCAACAACTAAATAAGGGGAACTCGTTAATCAAAATGCATGTTAACGCTAGTAGGTTCCATAAATCACTGTTATGCAAACTGCTAGCGTGCAGCGAGACGGCTCTCTCACCAGCGAGCAGCAGCCAAATGGAAATGAAATAAAAAATAATGGGAATCTCTATTTGGTGTATAATTTGTAAACTCAATTTATTTAGATAACATATACAATGCTGATTTACGACTACCTGACGTGGGTAAAAATCAGCCGGCACAGATTTAAAAAAATAAATAACTTTTTATTTTTTGGATGGGGCAGAGGGTAAGCCACCTATCATTGGTGTTTGTAGTTGTTAGTATGTAACACTTTATTATACATTTATTAATCTTTTAAAATTACAACAGAACTCCCTAACCCAATACGCAAATTGTTTATAGTTAATTGTTCAGTGAATTCCTCTAATCATGTATTTTCTCATTACATTACAAATGCATTAGGCAAAATGTCAATGACCTTGATCACATTATGTATTCCATTCATGTCCTGGCGATAACTTTTGAAAGATAGCCCCATATTGTACTTTTTAATTATTAGACAAAATATTTACAGAATGCTTAAATGATTTGTTTGATATTAATATTGTTATAATTAAACTATACCAAATCAAATCTTTATTTACAAGGAAGGGTTTTTGCTGACCTTATAAGCGTCTGAGCGACACAGTATAGGTTACCTTCATTGTAAATAAAAAACGTGATTTGGTATAATTTAATGATAATGCTATTAATAATAAATGATTCGTGATTATAGCAGCAGTTTTTAAGTATTCTGTAAATATTTTGTCTAATAGTTAAGAAGTACAATGTGGGGCTGTCAGGTCTTGTTTTCCAAAAATATCGGCACAGTCATTATATACAAACCAATGGAATAACGTGTGTGCATGTATATAGTATGTGTGTGTGTGTGTGTGTGTGTGTGTGTGTGTGTGTGTGTGTTTGTTTGTTTAATAGAGCAAAAGAATACATCCGTGTTTCCAGTCATGTGTGGTTTGCACGATCACGTCGCATTAAGTTCTAGCCAAAATTGTATATATTTATTACTGCCATAACATTATCTTTTCGCCTATTGATTTGCGCCATTGCTAATGTACTTTCCACTGCATCCCTGCATCCCTTCCTGCGATGTCATGGTGCAGTATTTTCAGAACTACAAACACTGAATTATCTAGGTAGTCTCTGTATCGTCTGAGTCACAGCCGCGGTCTGTTAAATCTGTTTCAAGGTGAGTTATAGTCTTTCGTTAATTAAAACCAAGTGCAAATTAACTCCTGATAAATTATGACAATTAACACGGATTTGCTTTTAAATTCCCATGCAAACAAAATAAATAGTTGCAAGAAGCACTGCTTGTCAAGATATTAACACTTCCATAAATCAGCAGAATTTCAGAAATCACGTTAGCATGATTATTTAATAACAAGATATGCATAACGACTGCTTGAAAATGCCCAAATCAATGCTACATAACGATTTCTTGATTAACACTGGACTTATCATTTACGAACTTTTGAAAATCCTCCCCAAATGCTCTAAATAACAAACACTGGTACTGGGCTAAAAAAACATTTATATTATTTGTTTGATACATTTTTTGGTATTTAGGCATTATTCCTGTATCATATGCAGAACCTTTTAAAACTAAGAATAAAAAAACAGTTAAGCTTGGATGTCTCAAGAAAGTAATAAAATTCTACCAATAACTAAATATGGTGTATAACTGCAGTCTATCTGAAGTGACTAAACAAGCATTACAAAAATACTATTTTTGAAGAAGTAAACTTTCTAGAGAAAAATGTATACTGTGATTCATGTTTTGAATTCACATGGGATTCGCATAAGATCTCGAGAACAAAAATATTTATAAGGTTTTTTTGCAGCAGATTTATCGGGATGTACAAATCATTATTTTCTGTGATCCTCTCTAGTTTGCCGTCTTACCAGGTATGTTGTTATAGATTTTAAAAAATATAGGTCAATAAGCCTCTGCTTCTTGAAAGGATTAAATCTGTTATCTAAAATATTACTCAATAAAGCTTGATAAGTAACAATGGAGTTTTTTTGTTACTGTATTCACAGTCTAGTTTGTTTTTCCAAAATGACAATTCATCAGAATTAAATTCACACACATGGATTACTGTACATAAAAGAAAATGATGTTTAAACTGATGTTAACTAGCTCAGCAGCACATATTTGTCGGTAGGTACTTTAGTTCAGATGAAGCAGCATTTGTTTTCTATTCCATGTGGAAATGGAAGTAAAACTAGAGCCAAAGATTACAATGAAACCTTAAGGATGTTTAACAGAAGCATTCTCTGCAAAGTCAAGTTTTGTACTATTTTCACAGCATATTTGCTTTAAAAAAATAAATAAATATAACAAGTCATTTGGTGTTTTTGTGCTTCAAAATAAAGCTGTTTTCTGTGTTTTTGTGCTAAATTGATTTAATTGGTTTAATGGTGAAAAGTGGTTTAATGGAAAGAGTCTAAATCTACTGACTTGTCTGGACCTAAAATAAACATGAAGTTCTCGAACCAGAATTAAATAAACAAAGATAAGGAAATGCTGTACCAGTAATATTTTACAAATGGGATGTTTGTATAATGTTGAAATAAGGTGTTCAATATAAATAAGAACATAATAGGCCTATAACATGAATAGATGACTGCTTAGCAACTCACACACAAAACATACAGTAATAATCCCTTGCTGTAATCAACATCAAAGTGATTTTTTTTTTTCCTCTGACCTATGAGCTATGTTTAGTTCCTTTATAGGACAACTTCTCAAAGTAATTACAGAGGATATTAAGAACAGTTATGTCTCAGGTCCTATCCATACCAAAGCCTAGTATAAGAAACCCAGTCTGTCAGGAATTCCAGTTCTCCAAGTCCAATAACCTTTAATCACAACAAATTATACAACCAGTTGAACCACAAAATCACTGCTGATTGACAGGAACTTGTAGCCCATAATGCATCTATAGTTTCTTCACAATTTGATCTTGATTGATAGGAACATTCAAATACGATCCGCTTCTAAAAAGTCTTGTTTGTGCAGTAATCAGTTTCTGATATGAATCTATGAGTAAAAATGTAATACCTGCATATTTACAAAATAAATAATCATTCACCTCAAAAATAGCTAATGACATTTGCTCCACTGTTTAAAAAAATGCATTCAAATTACAGAAAATGCAGCAGTGTAACCAAGATCTGCAAAAAAAAAATGAGTATCTTGATTTAAAAAAAATGCACAGAAAAAATGTCCATAAAATCACAACAGTAGATCAGTTAGCATGCTGTAAAGATGTCTGGATGCTACAGGTTTTTGCTTTATATTTTCAGATAAAGCTTTAATTTAGAGCATAACATTAATTTATCTATTTTTTCTCCACAATTTAGAATAGCCAATCATGCTCCCTCAACGCAGCATCTCCGACAACAACTCTAGAAAACTGGGTCGGCGGGCATCCTCTGATCCCATTTCCAAATGTATTGCTGCTTTTACAGCCATAAGCTTGACCGTGCCTGCCAATTGTTCCTCCCCAACCAGAGGGAGCTCAAAGCCAATATTACACTCCCAATGGCATCCACAAATCAGCAGCTTGGCACATCTGGGATGCAACCTGCAATTTCCTGGCTGAATGACTCACCCAGCACACCATGTGGCTGTGCCTTTACCAGGTGCGACTTTCAGGGATTCCCCATTTTCTGATTTTTTAAATATATTTGTTTCATATGTAATTGTTACCTGATAAATGTTTAACATATCAGCACGCACCATAAAATGTAAAAACGTTATCAATATAACAAAACCACCATTTAAAAAAAAAAAAAAAAATTGAAGAGGAAGGTAAAATGGGTAAAATGTCATCACCGAGAAATCATTTTGAAAATGATTGTGGCTCACTGTGACAAGTATTGGGCGCCATGATATTCCTCACTTGAGGAATGAATCTAATATCTGTGCCCCTTTCCTTTGAAGATTAATAGGGCTGTGTTAAGGCATGTTCATATTAAAATGCTGGATCTTTACCTGGCAATAAAGTTGGTATTTTTAGTCACAACAGGCAGTTCACATCAACATCAAGCACAAATGCTGGCATTAGGGCAGGTAAAAAAAAATATCAATACAATACATTGTTCATACTTGCTGGCATTCTCGCGCAAGACATACCTTAAAACTCTATTTCTATGGAAACAAACTGTTTCATCGTTGTCATACATGTAAGTATGGCACCTAATGATGATTTGGCCAATTTTTTTAACGCTGCAACAGCAGTCATCAGTTTATGACACGATGTATGCAGAGAATGCATTGACTTAAAGTGATGAAAAGACAGCAGTGTTTTGAGCGAGCTAGAAGAACAAGTTTCAAGGTTTTGTGAAAAAAAAATTTAAAACCCTCACTGCAGTCTTTTACGGATGTTCAAGTGTGCGATCGGTCTGGCGGGTGTATAGACGACACGGCAATATTCAATACAATAAAAACAGTGGTGGCTTTGTTTCTACATAGCTAAAAATGATGTATGACACATACAGTAATTTTTTTAAAAGCTTTATTTTTAAACAACAATTACAAGAATACTTAAGTCAAAAAATATAAGACAGTGTATGAGAGTACTGTGTGTGCCTGTGCTGTCTCACGCTGTTTAGTGACTTTTCTCCTCCATCTTTCTTTGTACACAACAGGAAATAGAGAGGGGCAGTGTGACGTGTACTAGGGGTAGGTGTTGTGCAGTCGTTGAGAGGGCAGCACACAGGAAAATCCCCATTGAAAGTGTCCTGAGTTTCATCAGATGATAATTAATGGTTAGGTTCAGGGTTAGGTATTGGGTTTAAGATTATGTTTTGGGGCAGGGGTTGCTTAAGGTTAGGGTTGGGGTTGGGTTAGGGACAGGGTTGCTTGAATACGTAGAGTTGCCGAGCTCTGAAAGTGAAAGGTTGGAGTAAATGGCAAATGCCCTCGAATCATCTGATGCTCTCAGGACACTTTCTAGCGGATATTCCTTTGCACTGCCGTTGAGTAGCACAACCATAGATATGGGCGCAACGGACTATGGGTACATGACTGGCTTTATTATTATTTCTACTACACACTGCTTCCACTGCTGCTTCTGTGTCTTATACAAAAATACAATTATTGTTGTAGATTTTGAATTTGACTAAACTGATTTTAGTCATGTGGTTCTGTCACATAATATATATATATATATATATATATATTGTATATATATATTATTTATTTGGTTTTTTTTTTTTTTTTTTTGTTTGTTTGTTTGTTTGTTTGTTTGTTTTTTTTTTGTTAATTTTTAGGTAAGTTTTTTATAGGCCAACTTGAATTCACACAATGCCGGGTAACAACGTTCACATAGGTTGAATGCAAAGCAGGTATCAATGCCGGCATTGGTCGTTCATACTGGCACAAACACCGGCACGATAGCCGTGCTGTGATGCCATTTCTGTCCAATATGACCAGGGCATTCAAAGGCTCTTTCGCTAGCCAGGAATTCGAAGATTGTCTTAAACCTTCGAAAGTTCGTCAGACGCCATTCACGCATATTCACTTGTTTTTCTTTCCTTTTTTGCTTTTTTTTTGGTTAAGAGAAACCTTTTTCTTCTGCTGCATACAAAAACTTCACTACAGGCAATGGCAAAAGCAATGGAGGGTGCTCTGTCTCAGTGATAAACAGCTGTTAGGTCTCCTGAAAGCAGCTTATATATAGTTTTTTATATGCGAAAGTGCCTTTTTTTGCCATTCCCCCCTAAAATTTTGGAATCCCCACCATTGGCTGCAGCATAGGGTGAGAATAAGAATGCACGTAAGAATACAGGTCGCAAAATAACCAACGTCACCAGCGGCAACTGCTGCAGTGCCCAAGCCACTTGCCGCAATGTCTCTCAAAATTAAAAATAAAACTTAAGGCAAAAGTTGCCTGTATGCCCGCCCGTCATTGCCGTCAGTGTCCGTTAGCACCAGCATATCCCATTTACAACCCATTCACAAACCTGTTCTGTAACAATTCAGTTGAATTCTGTCTAATTCCGTCCTTCAAGACAAAAGCTTAATGTATTATTGTTGCTGTTCTTTTTACTGTGCACCTCCCAGCACTAAGCCACAAGAAAATCATACTGTATCATTGGTTAATAAAGTGCAAAGAGGGAGAGATGCTGTTAGAAAGGTCAATACAACCGCGCCTCCAGGAATTTTCAATTACACGTGTTCACTGGCAGTGTCAATTTGATTTTGTCTGTGCGCATCATGCAAACTCAAAAACATTTACAAAGAAAGAAGGAGCTGTCTAAAGTGGCAGCAAAGTGTTCTAGGATTTACCTAATGTTCACGAATTGTTGTGCACGTAATTTGGCCCCAACAATAACAATAATAATATTAATATGAACTTAGTTGTCAAGTACTGCAGAAATTAGTTGTGCCTTCATATATTAAGAGCCACTTGTACAGTTTGCATTCCACTGTGTTTGGATCAATTAGGCATTTCACAAAAAAAACAGCACAGGGTTTTTCTGTAGCAGCTGCAATTTAATTTACTGTCTGCTATTTCACATACATGTGAATATCCTTCTGTAACAGGGGAGATCTGCGCTGACTCTCCGGGCGCATTCATAGTGCTGCAGGAAGAGGGCAGCAGCCTTACAATATCCGCCTGTCTCTCATGGCAGTGACACAGAGAGGTGGGAGAGATGCGGGCCTTGGGGGATTGCTGGCCCTATAAAGATTACACTCTGTGTTCCCTCGCGCTGCCCCCTCTAAGACAAAACTAGCCAGCTGGCGGAAGCTTGGATTGCCGGACCGAGCACGACCGGCGAAAGAAAAAACAAACGAAATAAATTTAAAAAAACAATTGGAAAAGGAAAGATTGTACAAATCGGGGAATCCTTGGGCAGACCCCAAAACATGTATAGGTGGAGGGAACACCGTAGAGTAGGACGGAGACCCGGGCCGTGCAGATAGCAATGGTTGGGGTGACTCTGCCAAGTGCAGCACCTTTATTTTGTAGTTTTATTACTGTGTTTTATTTTCCCTTTTTCTTTTCTCCTTTGTGATTTATTATTTCCAGAGCACCTGTGAGTGCACCTGCATTGGACTGTGTACCTGGACTGGTATAACCGTGGTCTTGTTTACCGTTGCTGGTACTCAAGCCATGGACAACAGCGCCCTCTGTGGGTTGAAATAAATCAGTGCGCCTGAGTGGCATTACAAATAAAAGTTGTCTCCTTGTCAGTGAATTGCCCACCACCCTTTCACACCTTCAAATAATGTAGACCTATATTCAAATTTCTTTTTTTTTTTTTTTTTTTTTTTATAAAAACATATAATGTATACTACATTACACAAAATTACATTTTATGATCATATGTGGTATAAGGAGATCTGATTCTATGCTTAAAATTGCAATGCTGTAACAGTGCAGTAAACATTCTACATGTTATATGAAATCCAGTTGAACTTGCTTACTCTAAATTATGAAATACATGGCATAAAGGGATTTAAAAAAAAGCTTTAATTAAAGGACACAAACATTATATTTAGCTCTTGTTAACAGGCTGACAGAGTTTAGTAAAAATACCTAGAATATTTATTTTTTGCTAAATTACCCTTTGTATTTTTTTCATTATGAAAGTTTGTTGTTTGTTGCAAAAATGACATATATTTTATTTTCCTAACAATTAGGATGTGAATCACTCAGAAAACATTGATTTGTGTTTGACTGAAATTACAATTTAATCAACATAATAGACTCTCAGTATTTCTTTTTTGTTGTTTTATGAATGAGTATAAAATCACCTTTTTGACCTTTGGTTGGATTTATGTTTTGCCTTTTTGCCCCTAGAACTGCCTTGGTGCCCCTGAATCTTCACGCCCAACGAAGGCAACATTGCCTTGCCCTTCCTGATCTCAACTTCATGGTAATGTATTGTAATTGTTAATTTTTAAATTTGCAAATTTGTATCAACTATACAAGGAACTGTTAATACAAACTTGTAAGACATTGTGAGATTTCTGAGTCAAGGGATTATAATAAAGAGATTTGGACACAAAAAATATTGTTTTTTAAATACAGAAGTTCTCATTCCAGTGTACTTCCAAGGCTCATAAAATGTTACGGTAGAATATAAATAATTACTGAACAATGAGTCCAGATCTTATGCATCAGTTGTCCAGTAGTCTTTGATAGCAACCTCTCTTTCTGCATGTTTAAAATCACAGAGCATCAAAATCCCAAATTTTACCTATCTAATTTCTAAATAACCAATACATGCCTTGAGCCAACCACTGTAAATCACACCAGGAGGTTCCTGGTTCAAATCCCAGCTCAGCAACTGACTCATTGTGTGACCCCGAGCAAGTCACTTAACATTCCTCTGCTCCGTCTTTCGGGCGAGACGTTCTTGTAAGTGACTCTGCAGCTGGTACATAGTTCACACACCCTAGTCTCGTATTTTGTAAAGCGCTTTGTGATGGTGGTCCACTATGAAAGGCGCTATATAAAAATAAAGATTATTATTATTATTATTATTATTATTATTATTATTATTATTATTATTACTAGTTCAGATCAGCAATTTCTTCAACTTCTTCGAACCTGCCTGGACAGCTCCATAGCAAGACCTGTATTTTAACCTAACGACACTAACTTAGCAAATGTTCAGACAAAAAATAACCACCTTTATTTAACATAAGCTAAATAATATTGAATATTAACAGACAAAATTCTAAGTCCTGACTGATTTCAAAACACTGCCCTCTATATGTTTTTGATTTACTAAAGCATCACCAAAAATTACTGTACTTCATTTCTTACTAAAATGGATGATGCACACCCACAGCTCAATAAAACTGAATTTAAAATAATTCCCAAGCCAAAATCTCACATTCTAAAGAGGCACTACAAGACAATTCGGCCAGCGGTGCTCTAAAAACACTGGGTTTGAACCTGTAAACAGGAACCAGGTGTCTCGCTGCTCAAGCCAACGTGAGATTTTTCCAACTCACTTTGCAGTTATGAATAGAACCAGCAGGACGCTTCAACGTGGCAGATCATTGCTGTGTTGACCCTTAGCATCAAAAGGGTACAAGTTTGCATCTCAGCACAGCTGAGAAGGTTGGGATCTGAACTCAACTTAGACACAGAATTTCCTGATTTCACAGATGGCGAGAGATGCTTTCCACATCATAACAGCAGCAGATTTGGAGAGAAAAACTGAAGCCTGCTGATTTCACACTGCTGTTGTCTGTACAGCAGAAGTCAGTTCTAATCCACTGACAAGGTATTAGCTGTGGGGGAGGCATGCAGCTATTACAGACCTAACCAGCATCTCCAATTATACATTACTAAGCACTAAATGACAGAACAGAGTCCATAAGCTAAAACTGCAAATATAAATAATGAATTAATATACTTAATAAGGGGTTATTTCAAAGATTTTTTTATTTTATTTATTTTTTCGCGTTCTCCAAGCTTTGGCCAGTTAACCTGAAGAAGCCTCACAGGCACACATAGCAGCTATAATTCCCTGCTGTTAAAGAACAAAGAGCATGATCTTCTTATACACTGCAATAATAAAATCAAAGTGTGGAACCAATTACCACAGGTTACTGCAACTGTGGAGACATCATTTATAGCTGCTCCCGAAACATGGAGGGGGGGAGCTATTTTAATTATCTAAACATTGGCAGATCTTATACTGTAAAACACTTAAACCTGTTCTATTGTGGACCTCTTATCGCTGCATCCTTATTGTATTTACTAATGTTAATAAAGGTATTGTGGCAGGGCAGAAGCCCTGCTGGTGTAAACAGTGTGTAAGAAAATGTAAGGTTGGCAGGGATGGGGTTAAATCTGTCCCTGCCAGCAATCACAGGTGTGGCCATTCCCTGATTAGGTTACGACTAATTGGACAGTGGCTACATGTATAAAAAAGGAAGCAAAATCCTTTGTTGGAGGAGAGTGGATGTGAGCGTGAGGGCTAATGCCTAGCCTACAATTGTGTTGTACTTTTGTTTAAACCTTTCATTTTGTCCCTTGTGCTGGAGTGCCTCCGCATCCACCACCGCCAGAGTGCCCAGCGCCACCGCCCTTGCCGGAGTGCCCCATGCGCTTACAGCTTGCCCACTGCCAGAGAGCCATGCACCGCTGCCAGCTTCGCCAACCCCGCTGCCAGAGGTGGGGACACCCTTTTAAAATGTATTAAACAGAAATTTAAATAAACAGAAAAACATAATCCCTATTTATATATTTTATATTATATTCAATTAATTTGTAGTAAAGGACTGGTAAGCAGTTCTCTCTCATCCCTCTTAAAATCACCTTAATAGCTTCACATTTTTACAGGTATCCCCCTTTATTGAGCGTCCTGTTTTTTTTTGTTAACTTTTTAAATTAAAATATTTTTACTGTTAACTGCTGAATCCTAGTACCTATACTGTTACTCATATGGTCTGGTTGCAGCAAGACCCTTGGAGTGAGTTTGAACTGCAACATGAGAAGTGATTATGAACCAGGAAGCAGCAGAAATGTTCAAACTAACAAGAAGCGATATTTTAAATATTTGCATAACCAAAATGAAAGTAAAAAAAAAAAAAAACAGACTTAAAAAGATATGAAACTGAATAAGGAACAGCATAATGTTACTAATACGAAACAAGGGAGAAACATTACTTTAAATCACTAGAACTGTTATACAAAATATAAGTATAAATCAGAATTTTATTCAGAGAGGATGGATTTAGGTGACTGTAAATTTGATCTTTTTGGATATTTTGTCCTATAATGTACATTGCCATGGAATTTTGACCCCAAACAGAGTCAATGTGAATGTCCAAGTCGAGGAGACCAGTGGAAGTGTAACCTGACAGTGCACAGCAACTGACCTTTTCTTGTCCTTCAGATTTGCCTACCAGGGCCTCACTTCAATCTCAAGAGTGAAATCATCTGATCCCAAACTAACTGTCAACTGCTTGTGATGCTGGGAAGCCAGACATCAATCAATCAGTTTTTATCAGAGGCACTCTGTTTTTTTTTCCAGTTTTGTTCATCTTATCATCTGACCCAGTTGTAGTCCTGCCTCAAAAGCTTAAGAAACTAGGTGATGGTCAAATGCGTGTCTTGGTGTCTCACAAAGGCACACAGTGTGGTAACAAAACATTCTGTCTGCGTAGGTCTAATAAAAAAAAAATAATGCGTGACTGTTATAGTTTTACAATAAAATGTTATATATATATATATATATATATATATATATATATATATATATATATATATATTCAGTGTTTTTTGTATGTATACAAAATGTGTAATTTCTTAATAAATAATTTATTTCACGACGTTTCGGACAAAAGCTCTTATTCAACTGTGTAGAAAAAAGTAAAAACAGTGCAGTAAACTTGTTATTTTTCAAAGAATGCTGTCATGATTATGTCGGAATTGAATTATCATTTCAAGAGGTTCCAAAGTTCCTAGTTTTAAGATAAACGTCCACTCTCTTCATTACCGAGTAGCATTTGTTTCATGGCACTGACTCATCCCACAGATGGTGATTAGCATTGGTGAAATGTCAGGCTACTGAAACTGTAGTGGTGTGGAATTTGAATGCTTCATACATTTTCACAAAGGGGTCTGCTAAACACCTTTAATATCCCCAATGTACAGTTTGTTGGATTTACTGCAGATCACGCAGTATACTGTTGTGTTAGAGGTGCATATAAAACCTTCATGAATGTTGAATGATCATTTTGTGCCTCTGATCTCTGTTCAAGTGTTAATGTATTTAGTAGTACATCATGGTCTATTGCATGGAAGTGATGAAAAACTTTTGGCAATAGCTGTACATTCCATACTATTGGAAATTTCATTCACTACTACAGCAGCAGGTCCTTGATCAAGATTAACATGTTCACCACTGTCTTGCTGTGTAGTTACAGTGTTGATCTGGCATCCCTGCTGATGCCATTAGAACTCCACTAGCAGCCAGGGAGTAGTTTCACAAAGCATCTAACACTTCACCAAGCTCCTTGCTAGCAAAAACATATTACTGTCTTCTTTCTACCTGTTCCAAAAAAACGATATTTAAAGGCACAATGGTAGTTTTGTTAAAATCAACTAGTCTAAACAATCTAGGTATACATTTATTTCTTTTTTCTTTCAATTTATTTTCTTCTATAGAACTGAAGTGGATTTAACTGAGTGGTCTAGCTACCTAGAACTGGTTTGTGAAACTCTTAAATGCTATGTTTCCACAAGGCACCCATAAATCCTTCCGAATATCTGGACTGGAGTGAATTCTCTCAGTCTATATTCTAGACTTGTACTGTGAATCCAAGTTCAAATCGTACTGATATCGCTCTGCTGACCATGAAAAAAAGCAGGATCGATTCCAAATGGTTTACAACTCGATCTTAGCTGTAGATGGAAACAAGGCAAAATAGTATTAATGGTTGAATGTTTATCTCCTCTGCTTTCTACATGCAGTTTTCAGTTAGCTTCTAAAGAGTTCAATGGCATAGTTCAAATAATTGTTAATTCTACAACAAGAAAAGTATCAGTGACCACCTGGCTCGGAATAAAATAATCACACTTTATAGATATACATCAAAAGAGTTGGGTTTTATTTTGTGCTGCACTAAACTAATGAGCAATCTATTTTTTTTGTTTTGACTGTTATAAACACACTTGCGATAAACCACTTAGTTGCAAGAAAGATTGGTAAAATACTATTGTGATTAAAATAATTGTATTCTGTGTAATATGCTTATTTTCTTTGTTCAAAATAAATGAAATGAAATTATTTACCTCATCCACAGGATGGAGCACAAGGAGGTTAAGTGACTTGCTCAAGGTCACACAGTGACCTCCTGGTTACAAACCATGGACTTCAACCACTGGACCACACTGCCTATACATTTGTGTGTTTAGAAATGTATATTCAAACAATCAAATACTTGTTTTCATCTTAAAAGGACATGAAAAAACAAAATCTGAGACCCTCTTCCCGAACGTCCTTTGGACATCAATATTTAAATCTTATATCTCTCTTGTGATTAGAATGCAGCCCCTTTTTTTTTTTTTGAAACAAAAAAAAAAGCTTAAATCAATGATCTTAGAGTCCAAACTAGATTCCAAAGCAGTTTGCCACTCTCAGCAGCAAGATAAGATAAACTTTCTTTGACCTGAGAGATGAAGTTGCCATGACGATCAGGGAGTCCACTTTCTATATTGATAATTTGCTGATGTAACAACAAATAGAACTAGATCCTGTGGCTGATAATGGTGATTAATTAATACCAATATTGATCTCTACAAGCAAGAGACAAGGCTATTAACTTGAAGGCTGAAAAGTCAATTGTTACCTGGGGCTTGATAGTCATCGCTGATGTTAAATCTAAATAAACCAAAACAGTAATGATTGCATTAAAAGAAACTTTAACATTGCCTCTGGTTCCTTATTTCAACTGCTATACAGATACTCAAATAACTAATTCTTAACACATTCTAAGCAACTGCAGTAATAGTTTTCTAAGCTTATTTGCTGTTGTAAAAAAAATTATAATAAAAAATCAGATGATACTTTAAATAAGTACAAAAAATACTCAGAAATCAAAGGTAAAAAATTGTCATTGATCATATACAAAGTCAAATACAAGGATATGTTGTTAAAAATAACATATTTAATATGTTAGTCTGCAAGTAGTAAAGTACAGTGCATCTTTAACAGATTTATTTGTTTCAGCTATTCAGTAAACTACAGGCTGAAACAATACAATATACACGAGTGAAAGTTACCCTGGTCTATTTCCAGAAAAGATAAAATAGGAAAGTCTCTGGAGACGGGTGCGGCTCTCCCTCTGTCACTGGAGACGGGTGCAGATCTCCCTCTGTCTCTGGAGACGGGTGCGTCTCTCCCTCTGTCTCTGGAGACGGGTGCGGATCTCCCTCTGTCTCTGGAGACGGGTGCGTCTCTCCCTCTGTCTCTGGAGACGGGTGCGGCTCTCCCTCTGTCTCTGGAGACGGGTGCGGATCTCCCTCTGTCACTGGAGACGGGTGCGGATCTCCCTCTGTCACTGGAGACGGGTGCGGATCTCCCTCTGTCACTGGAGACGGGTGCGGTCACTGGAGACGGGTCTCCCTCTGTCACTGGAGACGGGTGCGTCACTGGAGACGGGTCTCTCCCTCTGTCTCTGGAGACGGGTGCGGATCTCCCTCTGTCACTGGAGACGGGTGCGGATCTCCCTCTGTCACTGGAGACGGGTGCGGATCTCCCTCTTTCACTGGAGACGGGTGCGGCTCTCCCTCTGTCACTGGAGACACTCCCTCTGGGAGACGGGTGCGGATCTCCCTCTGTCACTGGAGACGGGTGCGGCTCTCCCTCTGTCACTGGAGACGGGTGCGGATCTCCCTCTGTCTCTGGAGACGGGTGCGGATCTCCCTCTGTCACTGGAGACGGGTGCGGATCTCCCTCTGTCACTGGAGACGGGTGCGGATCTCCCTCTGTCACTGGAGACGGGTGCGGCTCTCCCTCTGTCACTGGAGACGGGTGCGTCTCTCCCTCTGTCACTGGAGACGGGTGCGTCTCTCCCTCTGTCACTGGAGACGGGTGCGTCTCTCCCTCTGTCACTGGAGACGGGTGCGTCTCTCCCTCTGTCACTGGAGACGGGTGCGTCTCTCCCTCTGTCACTGGAGACGGGTGCGTCTCTCCCTCTGTCACTGGAGACGGGTGCGGATCTCCCTCTGTCACTGGAGACGGGTGCGGCTCTCCCTCTGTCACTGGAGACGGGTGCGGCTCTCCCTCTGTCACTGGAGACGGGTGCGTCTCTCCCTCTGTCACTGGAGACGGGTGCGTCTCTCCCTCTGTCACTGGAGACGGGTGCGGATCTCCCTCTGTCACTGGAGACGGGTGCGGATCTCCCTCTGTCACTGGAGACGGGTGCGGATCTCCCTCTGTCACTGGAGACGGGTGCGGATCTCCCTCTGTCACTGGAGACGGGTGCGGATCTCCCTCTGTCACTGGAGACGGGTGCGGATCTCCCTCTGTCACTGGAGACGGGTGCGGATCTCCCTCTGTCACTGGAGACGGGTGCGGATCTCCCTCTGTCACTGGAGACGGGTGCGGATCTCCCTCTGTCACTGGAGACGGGTGCGTCTCTCCCTCTGTCACTGGAGACTGGAGACGGGTGCGGATCTCCCTCTGTCTCTGGAGACGGGTGCGGCTCTCCCTCTGTCACCGGAGACGGGTCGGATCTCCCTCTGTCACTGGAGACGGGTGCGGATCTCCCTCTTTCACTGGAGACGGGTGCATCTCTCCCTCTGTCACTGGAGACGGGTGCGGATCTCCCTCTGTCACTGGAGACGGGTGCGGCTCTCCCTCTGTCACTGGAGAATGATTCCAAGCTTCCTCATAGAAGAGGTCTCCATAGGGGCAGTCCTCCTGGTTGTGCCCGAACTCTCCACAGACGCTGCACAGGAGGGCTCCCTTCAGTCCTCCTCTGTTACTGTCTGCTGTCCAGTCCGGGGGTCCCAGAAGGGTCGTAACCCGTGACCACCACCTCTTGCGCTGCTATTGCAGGTGTCGCTGTTCCTGTTTTCTGCTACTTTTCCTTTCCTTTTTTTATTAAATGATTGTCCCGCTGTGAGTCTTTAGGGGGCGCTATCCCTCTTCTCACACCATATGTGAGAGGTTAGTAAAGCAGGAGAAGATGGTATCAGTATTGGACAGACTCAGAGACAAGGAAAGTGCAGTTTAAACCCTGCTGTGTACTTTAATAAACAAATAAAAATACAAAACAAAAAGGCACACTGGCCAAAACAAAAGTTAAAACAAAATACAAAACTGTTCAGGCTGGGCCGAGCCTTCACTGAACTTTAATTACAAAAAACGCAGAAACACAGTAACAAAAACCAGTCACCAAACTCCTTCAAAAACACCACCAAGCAAAGGATTTCTCCCCCTTTTATCCCATGTAACTGGAGCCTAATTAATCATCAGTTATTCAATAAGACTCCAGCCACATTCACACATGTTTTTGGGAGGGGATAGGAAATTAACCCCATCCCTGCCTACCATCACCAAAACACCAAAAAAATATTATTTACAAACAGGGCCCTGCCCTGCCACAGTGCCTTTCATGACAAGTCATCAGAAAGCATTGTACATAAAAACACAAATAAAAATAGACAATAAGAAAAATATCAAACACTAAATCTACAAAAATGCTATTTAAAACAATTAAGTTTTAAGCCGAGATTTAAAAACACCCAAGGATTCAGAGCATTCCTCAACCTAGAGGCATAGGAACAGAAGGCCCGATCATCCACAGTTTGTAGTCCGGTCCTGGGGACACATAAGAGTCCAATATCAGTAGACTGCAAATTGTGTCTTGGGGTATAAATAGGTAACGGGTCAGTTATGTAAGGGGGAGGCACACCCTTCAAGGGCTTAAAAGAAAAATAGCAAGCTTTAGACCCAGCTTAGGCAAGGCAGCAACACAGTGCCAACTGTTACTGACAAAGGGCAGATGTTGAAAAAAAGTTGGCATGTAATAACATTTCCACTTAGTATAGAGCTCCAAAAAAGACCAATTCAAGAATACTAATTGTTTACCAGAATATACAAACACGCATGCAGTTTTAGCAGCAGCAACACAGTCCTGTATTCTCCTTCTTCTGCCTTGAGATGCATGCTTCTTAGATCCCTAACAGGCACTTTTGTAATCTTTCTCTCGCATACATATTTTATAAGAACATCCCTCATTTAAAGAGCTGGAGGTCTTGGGTTCACTCCCAATGTAAAGTGAGCAACTGCATTTTAAAATCAACCTAACTGAAAATACAAGTAACATGTTAAAAATGTTATCTATAACATACACAACACCAAACAACCATACAGGTTTATTGTATTCATCTTTACATTCAGAAACCCGGGGCGTAGCGAGAAATACATTTTTACAAAGGCAAAAATCTAAGTTTTACGAGACGCTACCCCCTTTTATTTTAGTTTGTTCATGATTATCCATGTAAACATGTTATTTAAAACTTTTTTACATATTCCACTTTTGACATTCACAAGAATGTGGTTTACTTAGCAGTTTATGATCATTGGTTTATATTTGATACAAACAGCCTGATTTTCAGAAGGCACATTTTTAGAAAGAAAATAGAGGTCGCAAAGCATTTGCACTGCAAGTTTTTTCAACAGGGGCAGGTTAATTTCTCCTACTCGCAACGCCCTTTACGACTGCTGCTTATGACTGATTTAATTGAAACAACAATTGTTTTTCAGGTCTGCATTCCTTGAATCTGGGGATATTGCAATATGTGTACAATCTATTACATATAACACATTTGGGAAGCCAGATAACTGATAATATTTGACTTTGGTTCTATTTTGTTCCACATCCCCAATTGGAAACAGTATATACCCTTGCCGTATGGAAAAGTACCCCTGTGATATTAGTCTGCGGGATGTTTGTGCTTCTAAATCAAACTTAAGCAGATTACAGCGTTGTGACATTGTCTATATGCAATCTGTATCTATGCATAACTTGTTTTATAGTTAGATCTAGAAATATTTGTCGGGGAGGAAATATTCGGGGTTTAGTGTTGGGTCGTTTTTTCCTCATCCCTTCCCCCTCGCGCTACAGTCGATGAATTGGAAGCTCTTTAATATTCTGTAGATTACAGCTCAGTAACCCTGTCAGCAGTCACAGTTTAAATAGGCTGCCATGTCTTAATTAGCAAGTGTATTTTGGTGTTTTGCAACTTTTGAAAATAAGGCGTTATTTGCAAGCTGTAATGCGAGAGTTTTAAAAAGTATTTAAAAAAGCAAAAAGCCTAAAGTTCTACTGCGCCACCGACTTAAAAAACTTTTGAAAATACATTTTGCAACTTATCTGGAGTCGCAAAGGTGTTTTGCGACCTGTTTTAGCCTCTGCCACCTTTGAAAATCAGGCTGAAAGTGTCATTCTTTGTGGAAAGCAGGTGAAATATATAAAACTTAACTCGAGGTTGTAAGTACTGGTATGTATCAAATTTGGTGAGATACATTTGAATGGACGCTCTAAAATAAAGGGTTAAACTGCGTTCTGAGCCCTGGCTCTTTTTGTAAAGCTCATGCAAGACTTTTTTTTTTCAATGATCTGAGAGTAGTCTAATGTCCCTAGTGGCTACTATAAAATAATTTTAAAAAATCTGCTATTTGTTTAATGTAGCAGTAGTATGTAACTGTGAAATATTTACTTAACTGGGATATCGAAAGCTGGCATCTTTGCAGTTTGGTTAGTCTTTACCTACTACAAACACACAAGTTTCAGTGAAAACGATGGCCATAACATGATATAATTTATTACTAGTGTTACGACATTTAAGAGTTTGTTATAAACCACTTCCATGCTTTAAAAATACTTGCACATAATTTATTTTAAGAATAAAAACGCTATCTTGTTGTAAACTGGTCCAATTGGAGGGTTTTTTCATAATGGTGCTACTTGGGACAGAGAATGTTTAATGTTGACACAACTTTACCTTCCCAAAATTAAATGCTTTTGCCAAACACTGAATGTATGGATTGAATTACCTTCTTCTAGCCCAGTGGTCCTCAAAGTGGTGCCCGCGGGCAAAGTCATGCCTGCGAAGCCAGGCCATCGTGCCCGCAGCAGCTGTTCTTAAATTATGGGTTGTAAACACATTTCTGGCGGGTCGTAGCGTGGGAAAATAAAGAAAGCTTTAAACACATTTTCCAACAAAAGCGCCACAACAGTCTGCTGACAGCGCTGCTCGCTTATGCTGTTCTTGTAAGTACTTGGCTTTTTTTTTTTTTTTCCTGAAGGGCTTCTATGTTACGATCAACCAATTGAATATCTGCATTGTCTCTGCGGTAGCCCAGTCATGTTAGCTGGGTGGGACATAAACTGTGTCTGTTTCAGTTAGAGCCAATAGGAGAGTCATTAGTTTTATGCAGCTGTCCAATCATAAGCAAACAGAGGCGGTTCATGGTATTCTAAATGAAAATTGAAGGCGAGTGAGTAGCCAATGGGAAAGCGAAAGATCTTACATCTGTCTAATCATTCGTGAGCAGAGGTGAGTGTTAATATGTCGGGTAAGTATTGAATTCCCCTGACAGTTATTGAGAAAAATAATACATTTCAGTATTTACAATTTAATTTTCTATCTCTATATTTTTTATTTCACCAGACAAGGGAAACACTGTAGTATATTTAGGTTTGAATCCACTTTTTTTCTGAATAATTGTACTGGAGATGAGCGATCTTTAAAACAGAGTAATGTTGACAAATTTGTCAAACTGAAACAAAGCAGGACGCTATCTAGCCTCTTATTTTAGTTTATTCATGGTTATCTGTGTAAACATGCTATTCAAAAATATTTGTATTGCGTATTTTATGTAAATTATTTAACGAATAAGCGCAGCACACACAATTATTGCCTGAGACTTGGCTTTATCAGTGAGCCAAATATAACTCCCGCTAATCTGGATCTGAATTCACTGGAGTCGGATTGTAAGAGGGTGTTATACTAAGCGGATCTAGATCAGCCTCACTGATCCGTAATCTTGATCCAATTCTGGAGTTACAAGCGACGTAACCAGGGAAACTGACCAATGAAAAGCCAAACACGTCTGTGTGGCGTGAAGTTTCAATACCCCAGCTGTCAAATAATGTATACAGCCTGAGATCACGAAGAAATGGCAAATAAAATAAAATAATCATAGAATAGATGTCGATTATGCCACTCTTAAAAATGAAAGTGGGCACATTATTAAAAATAAATCTTTAGATATATTTTTGTTCCTTTTTTTTTTTTTTTTTTTTTTAATGTAC